>NC_134487.1:65921843-66096843 GCF_040206685.1 Ascaphus truei
TGGCCAACATTTGGAATGGCCTCGTCCATCCCCCAACCCCGTTGTATGTACACCCGGCTCTCCTGGAAGTTAAGACCCAGCTCCCCTCCACAAGAGGGGCACAAGAGGCCTCCCGCCAACCCCCCAAGGTAAAATTCTTAGCGGGGAAGGGGGAGATTGAGTGAAAGATGAGGAGATGGGGGGATTGAATGGGGGGGAAAGGTGGGGAGGATTGAGTGAGAGACGAGGGTGATCAGTAGGAAAGTTGCCCACCAAAAAAATTAACTGGGCACCTTTGAAAATCAAGTTCAAATTGTGTTTTTTTATTTTAGTATTTAAAAGAATACTGGAGTGCATCAAATGCAAACAGTGAACTTATTCTAATATATATATATTTATATATATATATATATATATATATATATATATATATATATATATATATGCAAATATAGCTGTATGCTCATCTGCATGTCTTAGGCAGGTCTGCAACCCCGCCTTTCCCCATTATCACCCAGCATACAGCACTTCCACTGCAGCAAGGGATTCTGGGAAATGACATGCAAATGGGCACACAGTGTCACTTTTTGCCTCAATAACCATTTTTAACATGGTTCCCTATATATAGTCACAGAATAAACACAATCAAATCGAATAGTGTAAGATCTATAAACAAATGCTTTGCTATGGATTAGAAGAATATCTGGATACTGGAGGTCTGCAGCTCAAAAAAGGAAAGGCTCAACTTTTTTTTAGTAATGTTTTTAGTAATGTTTATCAACACCATGCCAGATATAAAATGTGTTCCATGTAGGCACTTACAGTAGTAATGAAGAAACTAAACAACAAAAGAATGACGTTTAGAAGGGGATTTTGTTAGAAAATGCAGAGATTTTCTAGTGACTTTTGTATTCTTTACCAGTCCCCAGTAACCTTCTAGGTTTAATAGAAAAATTCAAAGGGCAGATGATGTTAACCTCCAGAATACAACTGTGAATAAAAAGATGAGGCAGAAACTGCAACATTATTAGATAAGAATACACATAAGCGAACAAGATAGTTCAAGGAATTATTTTTATTTGTCATGAAGAAAACACTTCAGGGTCAGAGAAAACATTCACTGATTCTAAGTAGTCAATTGATTCCAACATAACACATTGAGTAGCTCAGTACTGCACCGACACACTTTATTCGAGCAAATACCCGGTATGTACCTGGCAGATACCTGGAATGCGCCGCTCCTCACCTCTGACAAGCCCCGTTGCATTTGCCTTCCCAGCCTGGGTTCATGCCTGGCTGATGGGCGGCTGATTTGTTAAATGATAATGATTAGGATTTAATAGGCTGCAATGCTTCGCGTGTCTACCAGATGGCATAAATTCATGAATTGTAATGCAGTATATATATATATACTGTGCAGTATTGCAGCCAGGGGGAATAAAATACTTCAATCCCTGCCTAGAAAATAACCCAATATACTCGGGCAGAAAACAGTCACAAACCTCAATACACCCGGGTATACCCGAATTCGTGGGACTAGCCGAGCTCGAATAAAGTGTGTCGCCAGTGTATGTGATAACTAGTATGAAGAGCAAACAAATAAATAGGGTAGATTACATGTAATTCCAATAAGAAGAAAGTCAGTCAGTAATAATTGATTTCCAATTCCAGGAAAACCGTGTAAGTGTTTTCTAAAATATGGAAAGGTGCAAAGAATATTGTAGCTACAAGCTGGCATGTTACTGTATTTCAATGTGGTCCAATATTTACTGTATCATTGCATAAATCATGTCTTACTCTGTAAGGGACAACACTTCCAAAGCATTTTACACTATGCTCAAGCCTAATTTACCCGAAGTATTTTAAAGGTATCATAAGCATTATTTGGAAATGTTTGTATTTGCTATTTAATCAGACAGAAAAAATGATCTGCCAGCCTGCTAATTCAAATATTCGTTAGATATGAGCATAAATACACATTTTATTGCTTTATTGGATTTATGCAATCAAGTTTATAATGGTTAGAAATGCAATGATGTATAATTAGTATAATGCTAGATTTTTTTACAAAATTGTGAATGACATCTTTTTTTGATCACAATTTTCATTAGTAATTTAAATAAAACATTGTCAGTGAGCAGTAATAAAAGAGACTATGTTGCACGCCTCCAGCAAAGTTATTATACACCTACAACATCCCTGCATTTATTACCGAAGCAATCACAGAAACACGTTTTCAAAAAGTCTTAGCACAAGGGCAATTCAATGATTCAGACATGTGTTATGTATTTGGCGTACTTTTGAGTATTCTAAGATAACCTACTACCTTTAAACAGTTTTTTGGTTTTGTTTTACCATTACCAATGTATCTCTGGCTGACATTTTTCATTCATACAGGAATGGAACCAAATTTTAGACAACTGTTCTTTTTCTTATGATTCCTTTCCCATTGTTTATCACAGTAACCATCATGTCAGTCTCTCTCATAATGATGAGATTCTTGATTAAACAAATGCTCTTTTCTTCTGTTAGAAACCAGATAAAGAGTTTGCTGATCCCTATTTGCCCTTTTCATAGGGCCATAATGATCTCTCTTGGTTGACCACTTGACACCGTCTTGTAATTTGACCCCACTTTGTTTGTGTTCAATTTTTTTTTCTATTTTCTTGTTCCCTCCTATTTACACATTTGTCTAGCCTCCAATTACTTTGCTTGTTACTGTCGTAGTCGTTCTTATATCTGAAATATTTTTTCCGTTTTACAGATATTACCTCTTTCTCAGGTTTGTCTATTTGCATTGACTTTATCTTTTAAGATGCCAAATTCTTTTAAATATTTGAATGGTTCCAACTGTTCTTTTAGCTTAAGTATCTCCCCATCTAATCTTTCAATGTATTTTTTTCTATGTTGAATAAGCAGTCGAATCCGCTTCAAAGAACAGTTGTCTAAAATTTGGTTCCATTCTTATATGAAAACCTCATAGTTTAGGTCTAAAGTGGGCAATTTGCGAATTTTTAAACCCCTCACGATTATTTTCTGTTCTATTTTTCAAACGTGACTGTGTCCCATTATTAAAGAACAAGGGGGTCCCAGCACTCAGTGCTGCAAAATGAATACAGAGAAAGGAATATGCCAAATCCAAAATGTAATGATAGAAGCACAAGATTATAATAATCGAACCATGTCATACACGCGTGAAGCAACTCAAATAAAGTAGAGTGATTCTAAAATGCACAAATGCAAGGGAAAAAACACATGGACAGGGAAAACAAAGGACAAGCGAATAACCACACAGGGGGAGGTATGGGAAGAGTGAGAGGGAAGAGGGGGAAAAAGGGAAAATAGAGGGGCAACGTTTCGGGGTAAAGACGCCTTCCTCAAGCACGTTCCCTAAGGTCCCACAGACCAAAGGTACTTCCCTAATTCCCTGTGTAAATAAGCAGACCCCAATAATAGAATCACAATCTACTGAAAATAAAGGAATGGGCAAATAGTACAAAGTGTAATGCCAATGACTGTAATGCCAATGAATAGAATCAGTAAGAGTCACAGAGTCAACAATATAAGAGGAGGCCTGTGTATAATGCACTTGGGTTTAGTGAGTCCAGTGTTCCTCTCGTCAGAATGCTCCTCTGTGATTTCTCTTGTCATTGCTGCAATGGGACTGCTGTCAACGCTGATCTCAAGTTCCGACTGAAGTACCCTGTCTAGAGTGATGTCATCGGTGGGTGGAGTATGGCGCAACTTTTGTTATAGGTTAATCCGACATCATGTGATCACTAAGGGATTCAACAACCAGGTAATAGGCGCGATTACTCCTTCCAGTAAGGAGAACAGCATCCATCCGTGTAGTCCCGTGCGGAGCCTCTGTAATGGCCGCCTCACTCTACTGCGCATGCGTGCAGATTGCACTGCACATGCACGAAGATCAAGATGGCCGCCACCTGCGCTCCGATGTACCGGAGCGGCTCCCTGCACCTAGCCGTGTCCGCCCATAGCTCTGGCGGCACCTCTGCAGTCATTCCCCTCCTGGCCAGGATGCAACAGGGGACCTGGCTACACTACTGCCAACGATCACCCTATTGCTTTACCTATTGACCTGTGTCTCTCAAATCATCTTCCTGTCTAAATGCATTCCATATGTCTGATGTTAGCCATTGAAAACATCTTAGCAATAGTCACTTTGAAAGTACTTAGCATGATTTAGTACCTAGGACATACAATTCTTGAAAATTAGACTAAACTAAATGTAATTGCTCCACAAAAGGTGATAAACTATAGCATGTTACAGTTCTCATTCATGTGCATGGAAGTAAAGTACTTCTAAAGTTTTGCAATAGTTTGTGGATCAGGGCGTCTATATATTCTAATGCTAAGATGTTCTCTAAATAAAGAGACATGTTAAAAAATGTCTATTTTGGAAAAGCAAATCTATCCAAATGTGCTTACATGTACTCACATTGTCTATGAATGTATTTGATGATATAATGTATTTCTTTTTCAGTACCATGATGCAGACAGTCAATGGCTGAGGTTGCACAGCCCGTGCCCAAGGCTACAGAGCCCCTTGATGAGGAAGAGGACACTGTGACCCTCTTCCTGACACAGGTCATGGAGGAGGTTCCATGTGCTGCTCCAGCTATCCCAGTTGCAGCGTATCTGCACCTTCAAAGGTGCAACACCACACCCTGTCCACTGGCACCCTGATGTCACATCAGTTTGATGCCCTAGAAATGCAGCGGTGTTGTTTCCAGGACATCATGGCCCAGCTTGGACATATTGAGGCCACAGCATAGCACATGGAACTCACCTCCTTGTGCATGGAGCTAGCAGGCCACCACAGGGAGCATGCAGCCAAGCTCAACCACCACGTTACCATCCACACAGCAGTGCCATGATAAACAGTATGGCACATATAACCTCTTAAATAGGGCTTGGAGACCATTTGAGCACCCTCCATGATGACAACACCCGGTGTATCCACTGACTTGCTGCCCACATCAGGGTTGTCATTTGTGGTGGAAAATCTACCTACTCCACCCTACCCAGAGTTGTCAACGCCATCAACACTGCATGTGTGTATACTGAGGCATGGCAGAGCTCATACCAGGGGGCACAGTGAGCCTGGCAGCGCCAGAAGAGCCGCTGAACTATATTTTTTGTATATATTGTTGTTCTTTCATTTTGAATATATTGTTAATGTTTTCTTGTCACACATCGTGAATTAACTGTGTATGATTAAAATGTATTTTCCAAACTTCTGTCTCTTGGTAATTATTGTTATCAAATGTAGAGTAATTATTGTACACCCATACTTTATACACACATATGCTACATTTCCTTTAGTCATTAAAAAGCATATTAAAGTTTATTACATTACAATAACACAATATCAGATATATATATATATATATATATATATATATGCAAATATAGCTGTATGCTCATCTGCATGTCTTAGACAGGTCTGCAACCCACCTTTCCCCATTATCACCAAGCATACAGCACTTCCACTGCAGCAAGGGATTCTGGGAAATGACATGCAAATGAGCACACAGTGTCACTTTTTGCCTCAATATATATATATGAGAAAAAGACAAAAAGAAGCGCCAGCTCCATGGCATAATATTGTATGTAAAAGTTGACAATTTATTAAAATAGAGAGTGGCCGCCAGGACATGCACTCACTTCAATGGATAAAAAAACATTAATTGGAGACAATCTGTATGCCGTGGAAGACTGCAGGAGGTAGGAGCCAGATATTATGGTATGAGAGTATACAGTTGGTAAGCAGTAGTTACTTATCAGTAGCTGGAAAATGGTCAGAGCATCCCTTCTACATTAACTAATTAATGTACATTTATAACTTAGTACTGTTATACTAGTTTTTATCGGTACATTCACAATTCACTATATTCACCATTATATTGAACTTATATATCACACTGATAGTGCTACTCTTTGTTTTCTGTTTATGAATATATCTTTGTATTACACGTGGAATGAAAGGGTTAAGTCCTGCGCTCAGTACATTAATGTGTGTGCCACTTAAGACCTGCTATTTTTTATGGAGGCTATTTGTAAAGATAACATACTGATAATCATTGTCTGGATGTAACAGTATCTTTTGGAAGGTCTTAAAAATGGAAGTGTTATTCCCATTCGCCAACATGAACAGAGGAGGTCTGAGATTCTCCCATGTTAGGGAAACTGCTCTTTACCATGTGATTTGAATAGTGATTTGAATATGAATAAGCCTAACGTCCGTTAAAATTTAAAGATTTACAGAACAACTTTTTTCTATCCCAGAGGTGTCTGTTGACCAATTACAGTACTTTCTTTGTTTTGATCAGCTTTATCTGTCAGATTTTACTGATGAATCAGTACAGTTACTACAGTGAAAATGACTGATGATAGATTAAAAATCCGTCTCTTTGATGAGATTTACGCTCTTAATAATAATCTCTGCGTTTGGATTCTGGACCCCCCTCTCATTACTGTTCGGGTAAGAACCTTTTTTTCTTGCCATGGGTTGTCTCTTGTCTCGTTACTTTCTAACTCCCCTCTTTTCTCGATTCAAGGTAAATATCTGGTTCTCACTGACTCTAAAAAAAGAGATCGAACAGGAGACTGATGTTCCGACACCCGTCTAAAGGGTGGAAAAGTGTTATCAGCCCTATCATAACTAGGTTGTTGTCTGTAATCAGATTTATGTTGTTTGTCATAACATTTACCTTTATATTTAGAATTATGGTAATTTTTATCCTGTTTCTGAAATTATCATATTTGGTATTATATTCATATCTTTTCTGATCCTTATTCTTACCAATAGAGTGTCCGTCATGTCTATGATCCCTATTCTGTTTAGAATCGCTGGTTATAGACAAATGGGGACCCCCTTTGTCCTTTTTATTAGGAACATAAGCATGACTGACCACTCTTCCTCTCTCTTCATCTTTTGCCCAATCTCTTTGTTTGTTATTAGCGTAATCCATTTTGTCACGATAAAACTTTTTTTGCTTTGTCTTCATAATCTCCCCCTCTGCATATTCTAACTTTCTCTGAATGCTCTGTTTAAAATATTCCCTGATGAAGTAGCGTTGAAACTACAAAACGCGTAGGATTTGCATTTTAAGTATATTACTGCTGCCAACATGATCTCTGAAGCCCTAGCACAGACGTGTATGTATTGCCTAGTTTGGTGTATTTTCCTGCTCTAATCGCTATAGAGTGGCGCCCTTGCAGTGACGTCACTAACCATCGCTTTACCTGCCGGTGTTTTCTTTGGGCTTAAGTTGTTTATGCTCTACGTACTTTTAGATATTCAGTCTCCATATCTGTACTAATACTTGCCACTTCATTAAAACCATCCCCCGTACCAACATATACTGTGATGCCGGTTGGTGAAGGAAGGAGGATTTATTTTGGCTTCATTATTGGACATTCTATATCAGTGTTTTCTTACTCTACAATCAACGCTTGTTCCGGGAGAGGTTTCCTGACGGACATCTGCTCCATGGAGGATCGATTGTGCCATCACATGAGGGGCCACCTACCACAAGGAGAACAACAATCTGAGGGTGACCAGACAACAACATTTTCTTCTACTTGTCCGGTTCCAGTGTTCGGTAACCCATGTCTTATAACATGAAATGCTTTTAAAGATCTAATTTGATATACACAGAATATTTACCTTTTTTCAAGAATGTTTTCTACTAAAATGTATTACACTATGAGCGTTGTGCGCTGTTTTTTTGTCTTTATTCTCGTTAAGCAGGGAGAGGTACCTTCTTATAGGTCTTGGAAGGACAGGTTGTGTGGTAGTAGTGGTCTAGTGAGGGCCTGCCCAGAATAATGCAGTCCTAGCATGTGAGACCTCACACTTAAGCATTCAGCGTCTTTATACTTTTAATGTTATATAATGTTTTCCACTTGCGCACCCCCTGCTGGCTCTCGCCCTCTGCTCGTGCCCCTCCTCTGCTCGTGCCCCCCTCCTCCTTATTTTGGCTCCGGAGTTCTGACATTACAACATCATGTGACCCCGCGGCATCATTTTGCGCTGCGTCGCCAAAAGCCATCTGAGCCAAGGTAAGGGACCTTCAGAGGCCTTTGCCGCTCCCTTGCATTTAATTTAAATGCCTTCGGGAAGAGCGTGGGGCCTGTAAGCGCCATGCCCCCGCTGGCGGGCGCACCCCTCAGTTTGCGCACCCCTGAATATAACTTCTGCCTCTGTGTTTACCAGGGAAGAATCAATTTCAATTGTAGTGCCGCAGGAGGAAGCCACAACCTCCACATTAATGAACAATGGTTAACTGAGGAAGAAGTTCATAGGCAGCTTGAAAAAATTACAGTAAATAAGGCACCTGGCCCCGATGACATACATCCAAGAGTTCTCAGGGAGTTAAGTTCAGTAATAGCCAAACCATTACATTTAATATTCAAGGACTCCATGTCCACAGGCTCAGTACCACAAGATTGGCGTAAAGCAGATGTGGTGCCTATTTTAAAAAAGAGAGCTAGAGCACAACTCTGGGAATTACAGACCTGTAAGCCTGACTTCAATAGTGGGGGAAACTACTTGAAGGTTTAATACGGGATAATATTCAGGAATACCTAATGAAAAACAAAATTATTGGTAATAGTCAGCATGGATTTATGAAGGATAGATCATGCCAAACTAACCTTATTTGTTTCTTTGAGGATGTAAGTAGGAATTTTGACCAGGGTAATGCAGTTGATGTGGTCTACTTAGATTTTGCAAAGGCTTTTGATACGGTTCCACACAAGAGGTTGGTGTACAAAATAAAGCAAATTGGATAAAGCACCTGGATTGAAAACTGGTTGAAGGATAGACAACAGAGGGTTGTCATAAATGGAACTTTTTCAGGTTGGGCTAAGGTCGTGAGTGGAGTACCTCAGGGATCGGTACTGTGACCATTGCTTTTTAACTTGTTTATTAATAACCTTGAAGTTGGCATCGAGAGCAAAGTCTCCATCTTTGCTGATGATACTAAATTGTGTAAGGTAGTAGAATCAGAGCAGGATATAATTTCTCTCCAGAAGGACTTGGAGAGGCTGGAAACTTGGGCCGGTAAATGGCAGATGAGGTTTAATACAGATAAATGTAAGGTTATGCATTTGGGAAGCAAGAATAAACAGGCGACTTACAAATTAAATGGGGATAAATTGGGGGAATCCTTGATGGAGAAGGATTTAGAAGTGTTTGTAGACAGCAGGTTTAGCAATAGTGCCCAAAGTCATGCAGTAGCTGCAAAGGCAAACAAGACCTTATCTTGCGTTAAACGGGCAATGGATGGAAGGGAAGTAAACATAATAATGCCCCTTTACAAAGCATTAGTAAGACCACACCTTGAATATGGAGTACAATTTTGGGCACCACTCATTAGAAATACATTATGGAGCTAGAGAGAGTGCAGAGAAGAGCCACCACATTAATAAAGGGGATGGACATTCTAACTTATGAGGAGAGGCTAGCTAAATTAGATTTATTTACATTAGAAAAGAGGCGTCTAAGAAGGGATATGATAACAATATACAAATATATTCGGGGACAGTACAAGGAGCTTTCAAAATAACTATTCATCCCAAGGGCAGTACAAAGGACTCGTGGCATCCCTTAAGGTTGGAGGAAAGGAGATTTCACATTGCAAACAAAGGAAAGGATTCTTTAAAGCAAGGGCAGTGAATTCCACATTTTAACTCTTGCAGAGTTGGTGAGCTCTCAGACAGACCTTCCCTTGGATTTGCAAGCACTATCACCTGTGCTTCCTGTGCTTGCAATTTCTCTGCTCTGGCATTGGAGGAATTCCCACACACCCCTGTCTTGGCATTGGCTATTTGCCCTTCTTATACTGGGCTTCTCCTTTCCCTCATTGCTGAGCATAAACCAAGATTCACTTGTATGTAACTGTGTTTGCCACAAACACACCTGCCTTAGCCTTGTTCCTGAGACATGCTGCATTCACCCCAGGCCTCTGCTCTGTCTGGTTCCTGTACTGAAGCACTAGATCCCCAGTGCTAGTCTTGCCTTTTTCCTGAGACCTTCTGCATTCACCCCAGGCAGAGGTATGCTTCCTGGTTCCTGTACTATAGCGCTGGATCCCCAGTGCTAGTCTTGCCTTGTTCCTGAGACCTGCTGCATTCACCCCAGGCAGAGGTCTGCTTCCTGGTTCCTGTACTGAAGCGCTGGATCCCCAGTGCTAGTCTTGCCTTGTTCCTGAGACCTGCTGCATCCTGATTCCTGTACCGAATCTCTAGATCCCCAGTGCCAGCCTTGCCTTGTTCCTGAGACCTGCATTCTCCCCTTGCAGAGACCTTATCATGGGCTGCTCCCGCTCCTCACGCAGAGGCCATTCCTGTGCTTCAGCTGCTACGCTTAAGCGGTGTGCACCTGACTTCCTGTTGCCGAACTCCAGCCTGGACGACTACCCTACTGTCTCCAACCCTGACCCTGGCGTGTCTATGGATTACCCTGGCTTCTCCAACCCTGACCCTGCTACGATTGACTACAGACTGCACAATCCTGAACCAGCTTCGTGGTCTAAGGTCGGTGTATTCACATCCCCACCTCAGCCCCGCGGTCCGGTCCCGGTTTGTGGTGAGCACGTCCGTTACAGATGGCAGATACAATAGATTTGTTCAAAAAAAGGTTGGACATCTTTTTTAGAAAGGAAAGGTATACAGAGATATATCAAATAAGTAAACATGGGAAGTATGTTGATCCAGGGAATAATCCGATTGCCAATTCTTGGAGTCCGGAAGGAATTTATTTTTCCTCTTATAAGATATCATTGGATGATATGACACTGAGGTTTTTTGCTTGCCTTTCTCTGGATCAATTAGGAAGTATAGATATAGGATAAAGTGTCTGTTGTCTAAATTTGGCATGGGTTTAACTTGATGGACGTATGTCTTTTTTCAACCTCATCTACTATGAAACTATGTAATGTCAGAAATCAAAGATGGCTGCCTTGTAATACAATCACAAGCAAAGAATATCTTGATTTTACTATTGATCTTTTTTCTAATAGCTATTATAGTGTGTGTGTGTGTGTGTGTGTGTGTGTGTGTGTGTGTGTGTGTGTGTGTGTGTGTGTGTGTGTGTGTGTGTGTGTGTGTGTGTGTGTGTGTGTGGTGTATTTAAAAAATGTGAACATGATCTATACCATACTCTGCGGGTATTCATTATCAGTCTTGAGTAATTTTAGAACATGGGCAAAAAAACTGTTGTGATTTCAAAACAATTTGGAAACTTTTAATAAGCAAGTGAATAAAACTGTTTTAAAATAGAATCATGAATCCCCTTGGTTACACGTGTTATATTCTCTGTTTCTAGTCCATCTCATTGATGCATTAAAAAGTCTCCTCAGACCTATTCAGCTTTGCAACATAAAATATGTATTACTTCATTTCCCTTTTCCTCTCATTTCATCCAATTTTTGTCATTTTTGTCAGCATGCCACCTAGCAATAACCTTGTATTTTAGTATAGCAGTATAGAATTCTAGTAAAGTATTTGTCCTAGAGAAAATTAGATTCTTTACAGTCCTCAGTACCTTCTATTAAACCATCATGAAAATGATTAATAGATGTTGTTTAAGTGAGCTCTTAAGACCAAAAGGTTTCACCTCTTTTTACTTCTTAAAGGACATGTATAAACAGCATGCATACATATTTGTGTGTTTCCCATTTAGGAGGTATAACAACTTACAAAAATATATTTCCTATCACTTAAGGTTGCAAGTCTGTCATTTAAAACACAATAAAGCAAGGTCTTTATGTGGTGTAATAATCTTGAAGCTCTCAAAACCTTTTAAATATAACAAAATAGTAAAATTATATTAAAATAATAAATTGTTTAAGTTAAAATAGTATTCCCTGCTGCTGTTCCTCAGATTAAAGTTAAGGCTTTGAACATTTAGAGTGATTCCTATGCCAAATATTTTCATGTGGGAAATCAGGCTTCAATAACATGCATATAAATATGCACACGTATAGTACTAACCAAAAGCAACAAATATTTCAGCTAATCTAATTCTCTATAAAACTAATCTTTTGCCTTTGGTAACAGGGTTACTGTACTGGAAAGAACTGCACAGAAGAAACCAATCTTTAAAAACCTAATCTAATGTCCCCCCCAAAGCTCAGATCAGCAGGTTCTTTAAGTATTAGGCTCAAGTAACACCTTTACTCCCACACAGGAGAGGCCAGATAAATACTCGGAAATACTTGGCACTGTAAATATTTTATGGATAAGGCTTAACTTTTCTAATACGTCTCTCTGAAGCCTTTCTTCAATTTGCTCTTTACCTAACCCCTCAGGATCTGCACTGCTCAAGGAATAGCATTATAAGGTTATGAGGGCAACCCAGGCTGGATCAATATGATCGTCAAAACAAAAACTGGAGATCTACTGTAAATCAAACAAGTATGACACAGTACTTCAATGAAAAGAACCCCTGCAGCTTGGAATCTTCTCATTGAAGATAAAGGTTTCAGCAGATGCTATTGTAGCCATGTGTAAAATTGGTGTACATATCTCTCTCATGCTGAGCAGTAATCCTGGTAAGAAGGCAGGGTTGCCAGTAGTTATCATGGAGGTTTGCCCTCAAACCCCTGTGATGTGTCATACTGTATATGTAGCAAAGGAAGTGACAGCATGCTTTGTGTCCACTATTAGTGACACAGAGGTGGGTCTTTCTGGAGCTTATATATTGCACAGAACTGCCAAAAGTTAGTGTTCCGCAGGAGATGATTAAGGGTGTCTGCAGCAGTTCAAGTCTGTCTGTCAGAGTGGCAAGTGACAAGCTGAGTACACAATGTGTCCAGGGCTCTGGCACAGCTGGTGGTCTCCCTTAGGGGAGAGGTGGAAGAACAACTCAATTAAAGAGACAGGAGGAACCTTCTGCAAGCCTCTGCAAGATGTGCGGCTAAGTGTCGGCCGCTGTGATGGGCAGTCTGCCAAAAGATATGCCAATAAAGATGCCTATGGAAAGACCCTTCTTGCCTGTGAGTGGAGTTACTCAGGGAGAAGGTGCACCTAGGAATTCCCCGTCAGAAGGGCCACAGGGAAACACCGTTACATTTGGAGGCGCTGCTGAGATACCTATCATCAGGACAGGCTTTTGCTAGGCACACTGGGAAACAGGAGAATGTAGGCTGCCAGGAAGTGCTGTGGAAGGGATGGGAGCCTAGAGGTAGTCAGGAGTGTAACGGTCCGCTCGCAAAGTACAACCTAGGGCCTTGAATGGAGTAAAGTGGGTCTGGAGACAGGGCTATAGCTGTTCAGGTCACCTTGAGGCAGCTAGTTGTAGGATGCCTGAGGGGATAGCCTGGTTAACATGGGTCAGGAATTCCTGAGAGGATCTGCGTTAGAGATAGCCAAGAGAGGTTGACGCCCCAAGTACTGCATGGGAGAAGCCAGAGTACTCTAGCCAGTAACCAGATCACTTACCACAGAGCACATACTGGAGGAAGGCAGACACAGCATGCAGAGAAAGAGTGAGCCTAGCCTGAGGTAGTGCATACATGAGTCAGACATACATGAGATACATGTAGAGAGGTGCACTGGCATTCTTTATTGCATCGAAATGGCAGCTGCCCAGCAGAGAGGAGCACCATGTGGTGCAAGCAAAGCAGGAGCAAGCAAAGTGTAAAGATGGCGACTGAAAATAACGTTGTTCTGCGCAGTGCGGAGAGTCCAAGATGGTGGCTCGCGCCTGATGGAGAGAGCGCACATGGAATGTGTACCACGGAGGTACCACCTACAGAAGGGAATTTTGCTAGTCTATTGTGGAGTGGCGCAAAAGCAGTGGCTGCGCCGTTTTTGTCCTGACTAGGAGCCCGGGGTGCTACCCTGGATGAGAGTGTTGAGGACATTGCTATTATGTGCGGAGAGAATGGAGAATCTGATTGCCAGGCGGTGATCACTACACAAACTACCTCAGCTGCTAATGTGAATGGCCGTGTAATCCAAGATGGCGGTTCCCGTTTCCCTGGGAGACCGCGTGGGCCGTGTGAAGAAAATTTTGCAAATCATAATGTTGCAAGAAGTTGGCCAGGAAAGGCGCGAAATAGAGAACCCCACCCTGCTGGGAAAAGTGGCGCAAAAGCTGTGGGCGCGCCTTCCTGCACTGTCAGGCTCAGAGCCAATTCTGGGTCACCAAGTGAATCTGTGGGACCCTCCTCTGATATCCACCAGGGTGAGGGGTCCTTGTATCTGCCAATTGAGAACGGAGCTGTCTGAGGGAGGAGCTATAGGTGCGCTTCCTGCCCCTCAGTTGCGAGGAGCTGGTGAACAGGAGAGACTGCTGTGTCGAGTGTCTCCCTTAACCAGTGTGACTAAGAGTGCAATGGACATTGCTGTAGAACCCTACCTATTGCCAGGAGGCTTCCTGGTAGTACAGGCAGGTGGAAAGGAGTCGCTGCGGTGCCTGTGCGCTCAATGCAGGTTACCCGGCGGAGAAGCCAGCACCACAGCAAGATGCCACCAGTGTGGAATACACTATCTATGGGCCGTGGAGACATGTGTGCCTGGGCACGCCGCAGAGGCGGGAGGAGAGACAGCCAAGCTGATGGCTGGAGCCTCGCCCAGAGTGAAGTCGGATAAAGCTGATCCCGGAGAATGGGGATCCCTGCTAATGAAAGCTACTGGAAAGGAGGAGATTGGGGCCTGCAACCGCAGCGAGAACCCGGAACCTCGCTGTCCGTCCCCTGCGGAAGTGCCACTACCAGCGTCGGAGTCTGCCTCGTCGGACGAGGAGCAAGCAAGCCCGACATCGGTGGTGATGTGCCTACCGGCGGGCCACTACAGCGGTGCTGAAAAAGAGCCAGCACTTACCTGTGATGTGGAGGAGCCGAGTCCCGAGATTCTGCGAGCACCTGCGCTGATGCGACCGGAGCGGATGAGTCCCACGGCCGTGGTGACTCCCATCGTGAGAGAAGAGGACCTCATCGCAAGCCAGCGGAGTGGTGGAAACCCTCTTCCCTCTCTCAGACTCCGATGAAGGCGGCAGAGAAGGAAGGCCCCAGCAAAGCCGCGGAACGAACCTTCGCGCCAGATGTCGAACTGGAGGAGGAAGTTCCAGTGGGGGACCCCACCCAAGATGGCGCTGTGTCCCACGAGATCGATGACGTCACTTCCGGCAGACACAGCGGAGCCGGCTGGAAGCAATCAGCAACATCAGCAACATCGCGACTGCCGTGCAGCACCAGTCTGTCCAGGAAAGAGATGAGCAAGTGTCGGCAGGCCATAAGGAGTCTGGGGAACCAGAAGATGGGTGAGCCTGACTTGTCCAGCGGTGGCGCTGGTCGTGGCATTGCCAAATTGCAGATCATAATCCCGCAGCATAAGGACACTTCCCCCGTCCCGTACATATCTCTCTCATGCTGAGCAGTAATCCTGGTAAGAAGGCATGGTTGCCAGTAGTTATCATGGAGGTTTGCACTGAAACCCCTGTGATGTGTCATATATGTAGCAAAAGAAGTGACAGCATGCTTTGTATCCACTGTTAGTTGCACAGTGGTGAGTCTTTCTGGAGCTTATATATTGCACAGAACTGCCAAAAGTTAGTGTTCTGCAGGAGATGATTAAGAGTGTCTGCAGCAGTTCAAATCTGTCTGTCAGAGTGGCAAGTGATAAGCTGAGTACACACTGTGTCAAGGGATCTGGCACAGCTGGTGGTCTCCCTTAGGGGAGAGGTGGAAGAACAACTCAATTAAAGAGACAGGAGGAACCTTCTGCCTGGAGAGCCTCTGCAAGATGTGCGGCTAAGTGTCGGCCGCTGTGATGGGCAGTCTGCCAAAAGATATGCCAATAAAAATGCCTATGGAAAGACCCTTCTTGCCTGTGAGTGGAGTTACTCAGGGAGAAGGTGCACCTAGGAGTTCCCCGTCAGAAACTCCTCCCTGCTACCATAGGGATCCTGATGGGGTGGAGGCACTGTACCAAATGTGAGTAGGACTCAGAACACTACCTCAGATGCCTGTCATGGTGATATCCCCACAACATCAAGCGGGAGACACAGGAGTCCTGTTGCCAGCAGGTGCACCACATTACACAGCCATGTAATTGGGATAGTTTTTCACATATGGGGTCAGGATCAGAAGGGCCACAGGGAAACACCATTACACTTACATGGAAAAGTAAGATGCAACTGAAACTGAATTTATACTGCAATCTGGTACTTGGAACAGGATAGGACCTAAGAGATAAAAATCTAAGAGATAAAAATTGTAAAAAATTTCTAAATTAAAAAAAAAAAAAATAAGTACCGCATTTGAATTGCATCGTGTCTAAACACCCTACCGGTTTCAGCATTTCACACACCATCCTCTAGGTTTATATCAGACTCCAGGTGCCCACATACTCTGTATACTGTAAATATAACATTAAATGCAAAAAGCATAATTACTTGACCAGTGTGGTCACCACTATTTGACAACTGTGACTAGCCAGAGCCCACTTTCATATTTGCCTTGTAGAAAGTTAGCTTAATGCTACTCTAAGCCTCAACTTGTAGCTACAGTTTGCCAACCCTGCTCAAGTACTGTTCTCTGCTGTTCTAAGTACTTTACTTCTAAGCCCCCAGGACCTGGCACCAGCTTAAAGCGCTATTAAAGCTATTCATTTAATAGGTATTCTGCCTGGCTAATTGTTAGCTCCAATGATCTTTGACTATACACAGAAGTCAGTGAGATTTTGGGGGTTTTGGCCCCAAAACAATCAATTTTATTTGAAAAGTACTTATTATAAGTTAAAGTCAATTGCAGTCAATGAAAAAATCAGTGAGAGTTGAAAGGTACGGAATAGATGTAAATATATCAGGAAATGTTAGATTAGCTGTCATGGGGGCACCTTTTGGCTCTGATGCGTCAGCTTGTGATTTGGGGGGAGTAGGTGCAGAAAGGAGGACTAAAGGAGGAGTTACATAATGTGCAGATTATAATCTATGATTAACAAACTTCCTTTGTTCTAGGTAAAAGGATTACCACCTTGCAACAGCTGGTGGGAATGCAAGCCTCCCAAAGAATACTGTTTAGGCATTAAAATCCAACACTACTTGCAGCCTTCCTAACAGGTGACAGGGAGGGTATGCATGACCACGTGTGCTTTTCTCAGGAGGCAAATTTTTTTTCAGAAGCTTGATGGACTGACGACAATCCTTAGTGTTACCCTACTAATACAAGTAAAATGGGGATTTTATTATCCACTTAGCCTACAATAAGACATTTTCTATCTTGTTTTGATGCTTCAAATTATTTAATGAACTTAATAAAGAACTTGGTGTTAACAAAATTTTTGGGGGGTTTGAACACAGGTTGGGCTGGTTGAGGATCTCTTAGTTCCTTATGAACACTTATTTGGGATCTTCCCTAGGAGTCGCTGGGCGAGCCTGTTCTTGTCCCCGGTTCAAGACTAGAATAAAGACACAAATTGTCTGGTTACTTTAAGAAACAATTGAAACCTACATGCTAGCTAAAGTGGGAGGGTGGAATGGCCCGGTGTTTCTAAATGGCAATTATTTTCCATAGGAGGTTTGCAGAACGTTGATACCTGCAAACTGTTGTGTTCTTTGGGAGGCTTGCCACCTAGAAAAAGCTGGTGGGAGCCCTAGCAAACTGGACTATTTTCAGAAGTATTTTATAAAAGTGTGAGTAGATGCCCATCGAGCTGTTCGCATAATGATTGGTAACAAAACTCTGTGCTGCTGCTTTTGTAGCCACAGCCCTTCTAATGGAATGCCCTTTAAATTGTCTAATATCAATTCCAGGTCGGCTCATCAGAGAGAGAATTCAACCTTGAATGGTGTTAATCTTTGCTGGCCTAGATGGTTTCCTGGAATGCCCTGTCTTAATTTTGAGGTACACAGAAATGAAGTGGATAATACAATTAGAAGGATCTTTTGTGTCCCTAACAAAATGTAATTGTACTGGGGATTTGTCTATGGTACATGTTTTTGTTCTCCCCTGAAGAATGAGGTGAAATACCACTGGAATTTGTAGTAGTCAGAGGTCTGAGATGTGAACCAAAGAGAATAACAAAATGGGTAGTTCAGACAGCACTACTGTCGGAGATTTAAAGTCACAGCAGTTTTCTGTTAAGGTGCTCCGGAACAAAAGAGAGGCCTTAGCCATTCTAAAATGTCATACAAACATAAGTTTGTATGACAGCACTCTAAAGAAAAGATACTTGAAAAAACAAGCCAATTGCAAAGAAAGAATAATTTACTGGAAAACAGTAGTCAACATATACAGAAGTCCAAAATCACAAAATGCATAGATATTCAAATAGTAATTGTATTAATGAAAAACACAGAAAAAAAGGACATAAGGTAAAAAAATGGGGATCAACAATATTTGTGAAATACTTATCAGCCAAACGAGTGCCTCGGTTCTCAGCACATCTGTTCTATGACCATCATAATACAAACCCATGAGTGTTAAAGCAAAAGGGAGTATTGAATTACACAAACATAGAAAGAAGGAGCAAACATAAACAGAGCAAATGTAAATAAGGGGGGTAACATTTCTGGGGATAAACTCCATCTTCAGGCCCATTCCCAAAGTCAAATAAAGTCAATGGTACTTCCCTTTCTCCTGTCTATGATTACGAGGTGGGTGACTCAAGAGTCAATCGATCTCCCTCTTATTTTTTGGAATACTCTTCCCCCTCCAATCTGTTATATCTGTGAATAGTATGCAAATATATAATTTGTGAGTATAAATCAATTACTAGAGTTTCCCAAAAAAGGGAAAAAAAACAAAACAAAACAGCCCAACCTCCAAAAATTAGGGAAAAGAAAAAGACAAGAATAATAATATAATGTAGTATATTGTAAGTTAAAAAATACACTCACGTGGAGTGCCTAGGATAAAGGCACTGAAATAATAGGGAAACTCCTGCTTCTGAGGTGAAAGTTTGGAAGGAAGATCCTCAGTTTTTTCATGGAAAAGAAATAGAAAAACACTTGTGGTAGTAAACATATAGTATGTACAACCTATATTAAATACATGGAAATTAGCTCAATTGCACTCACACTTTTTTTAAATTGGAAAGGTTTAGTATCATTTAACCTGGAGGCAATGCAGAGCGAATGCAGGAAAGTCTCTTGCCAGTCTCCAGGTAATGACGTCACCAACTCTGTCGGGTGAGTCATATCCCACACTGCCCTTTGTTGATGCAACCCTACCCTTCTGTAACTACAATGAGAGAACGGCAAGAGACGCATCCACACTGTGCAGTGGAGAGACGCTGACAGAGGAACTATACTGTATGTCAGTCGGATAATTTCTCCCACTCCAAGAACCTGAAGTTACTCTCATCAGGTTATCTTGTTCTCCGCATCCATTCCATGTTTTTTGTTTTGAGTAAATTTTTCTTTGGCGTTAGTTTTTTTTGTTAATAAAGTAATCTTTACTGCGGTGAACCCCTTCCAAGGACCTACAGTAGTACGCACGAAATGATTACAGACATAGGGATGACCATTATTTCACATAAGCTTAAAACCAAGACATTATAAATGTGAGTTTACATGCATGTATATGTAGCCCTTTTTCTGACACGCTAAAGCGACTACGGGTAACTGCACGCACCTGCGGCTCCAGGAGATCTGAGCCTCCGCTAGCTGGGAGCCTGGGGTAACACTTATAGCACAGCGCCTCCACTTACCCAGGATCCCCGTGATGTGAGATTCCCCTGGGCAAGAAACATATACACACACACATGTATGATGCAACCAACTTTACTATATGCACAATAACCTTAGCACTCTATCATGTTAATACACCCGCAGCATATAACCCAACACATAACCTATAATGCAATATAACCTTAACGCAGCTAAATTATAATGTCCTTATAATGTGAGTGGCTCGGCCACGCTCTTAATGAGTATTGTCCTGTACAGTAGTGGCTCAGCTACGCTCTTAATGAGTATGTCCGGGTCCCGCCACCGCGTGCCCCACACACCGTGTCCTTGCGCTAGTAGCTAGAATAACTCCGTGTATTAGGCCTTTGGTCACTCACTAGTGTCCTCAAAGAGTTACGGCTAAGGCGGGATCAGCGCCTGGTGACCGGTGTTGGTGCACTTAACGTAAATACCTTCCGGTCACGGCGGGACCGGTAATGCTTCGAAAAGGATCAGCCGAATTCTTGCTTGTCTTTGATGTCCGCAGTGCAGCTGTCTGGTCCAAAGCAGCTCACCAGCAAACCTGCTCCGCATGCTTGTCCCTAACTGTCTACACAGTAAGGTGACTGATCGCTACCACTATGGGCGTCCCTGCAGCACAGCAACCTACTGTGGCTCAGGGGTTTCTCCTAAGGGCCTGCGGGGTAAAGCTAGCCTATGCAGGTGGGTCACGGACCCCCTGCACGCATACACTCACCTCCTTTACCTTCCAGAACCCCTCTGACTAGTGTGGCCTCTCCCCCACGCTTCCCTTTCCTCCTCCTGTAATTCTAGCCTTCCGATTGGCTCCTCAAGTCAGGTGACTGCCCAGCAGCTCATGGAAGTTGTAGTTCCTCAACAGAGCCTCTCTGCCTTGAGCTGCACAGACTCACAGCTATTGCATCAGCCTCTGCAACACTGTTGCAGACCTCCACATGACTCTCCTGAACAGAGTCAAAACACCAACTGAACACACACTGAACACACATATGAGGTTCCAACCACATCCCTACATATAGAAAAGAGCAAGAAGCACAGGCTCCATAGCGTAACTCGATATGAACAGGCTTAATAAAAATACAAAAGCCTCTAGGACTTGCACTCAAAATATTTGCCTTAAAAAAATCGCATGTAGAGAAAATTCTTTGCAGGAACGGACGCCGGAAAGCGTGCGGGACATCAGCTGGAGGCCATCAGCAGCCGCACTCAGACAGAGCAGGAATCCATATTTGCCTCCAAGCGGATTGAATACAGTCCGAGCTCATCGTGTGTCTGTTCCAAGATGGCACCCGTGAAAACTCTACGCTTTTCATCACGGGTATTTGATTGGTCCGTGGTGAGTGTTTAAATACCCTAGGTTGCTAAGCAACCCACAAAGCTAGCATACTATTGGCCAATCAATATACAACATGCAAGTTATATAGCTAAAGGTGGAAACACACATTAAAAAACAGAGTTAGTGCTAGACAATTTACAGATGATATTAGTACCACAGTGTTATTGCCAAAGATAACCAAACATATATAATGAATGATAAATACAGAGATAAGAATGGAAAAGAAGCAATAAATTGCAGTTAAAGGACAATGATTGCTACAGTATAAAGTGAATCATAGGCTGGGAAATGAGGGACACACAACAAGGAGAATTATTAGGGAATGAACCAAGTGCCAGATAATTAAATTGTATTTGAAGGCAATATTATACCAGAATGCTAGTATCAATGCACTTATTAAGGCCTGATGTTGCAAGTGTCCCCATATTGTAAATCCAAAAGGATTCACAGATACAGAGAGACTTGAACCCATCACCTCCCAGTTTGGATGCAGGAATGTGTTCCAAACCTGCAACAGTCAAGCTACCAGGATCTTTGGAATGATAGGACGAAAAGTGTCTGCAAACACTACAGTATGTACAAGGTTTCCTTTGAGGATGGCACGTCTGTGCTCAAGAAACCTTACACATAGAGGATGCTTAGTACTTCCTATTTACTGAATATCACAGTAACAGGAAAGTGCATAAAGTGGTTAAATAATTAATGGAACTTTTGACAGGAAAAAAAGTACCACGAGAAAATGAGGAGAAAAAAAATCACTAAGAGCAAAATGCTTACATGTTAGGCTGCGTCCATAATGATTCCAATGGCGCGAGTGACGTTTGCTTGTGCCAAATCAACACCAATGGAGGCCAATGCACATGTTCATGGAACGCGTGTGCGCAAACGTGCATGAGCGGCGAGGCGACCAATGCGTGGCGAGACAAACATGTTTGTCTTTGTCGCAGGACGGCCCGGTCACTTGCGCGGTTCAGCCAATGAGGACGAACCACTCACGTGATGTCATGGGCACGTCCCCTGACACGCCCCCGATCACACAAACTTGTAGGCCACGGAACTCGGCAAGCACAGGCGTGCGTGACGTCACGTGCTCGGTCGAGCGCTCGCGAGCCTGTACTCTGTCCGAGGCCTTAGGCACCGATTTCAACCACATTTCTAGAACCCCTAGATGGTCTCAGCCTGCTACAGGCCAGAACATGTTTGATGTTAGAGGGCTTGCGAAAGACTACAGAGGCAGTTTTGTTAAGTAAATGGCCCAGATGTGGGTCACAAAGTAAAACATTCCAATATTTATTGAGAACTTTATTAATTTTACTGGAATCACCATTGCATTTGGTAATGAATTTGGTTGAACCATGGGTGGGTTTCTCAATATTGGGAGAACCGGAGATCCTACTCTCACCAGAAGATTTGCTCTTGGATTTAGATTTATCCAACAGGTGTAACCTATCCAAGGCCCTCACTTTATTATAAGATGTTTCGACAACCTCATTATTAAAGCCCTTCTGGGCAAAGTTAGCCTTCAAACGTTGAGATTGGACCTCAAATGAATGGTCAGAAGAATAATTCCTCCTAAGTCTGTTGAATTGACTAAGAGGCATGTTCTTGATCCATCTAGGATGATGGTTACTATTGGCATGAAGGTAATTATGTACAGTATATTTTATACAATGATGTATTTTGTGTCAATATGTTCCTTCCAGTAACCATGTTATTGGATAAGAAAAGGATGTATATCTTCATTTACTGTATATAGTGCCATTAATGTACGTAATGTTCTGGATCTACCTGACTGACGGCAGAGATCACGTAATATACGTTAGACAAGCATAACATTTAAGAGATTAAACATTCTTCATATATTCCCTGGACCGAGTAATTGAGCCCAAGAGTACCAAAGTCAAGTATTGATATTTTGGGGTTTTAGAGCGAACCCATGTTTTTGTTAGGCTGCAACCTACGTTTTGGACTTGGAGATCCATGGTGTAGTCCTGGCTGCTGAGACCCCATAATGTCATTTTCTCCACCGACTGCAGAGGCAGATGTTGTAGGTGAAGGCCATAGAAAGACCAGTAAACTATGGTTACCTGAGGGCCAGTGCTCAGCAAGGCCGAGGCATAAATCCATTCGATTAGAACCCACACTGAGGTGGGGCCAACTAGACTGTAGATTTCTTATGGATGCTCCTTTTCTGGACTAGCCGAAGGGGTAATCTTCCTAGAGGCTGCCGGCTGATTCATGAGGTGAGTGGCAAACGATAAGCTGGCAGAGTTAGAAGGTATCGGCTGGGTTGAATCTCTTTCAATATGACTTTCTCCACACTCAAAACAACGAATGGCTTGGGCTGTTCCTGGGTTGAATTGAGGGGCCAGGCTTCATAATACCTTGGGGGTATAGCGTTGAGGATACCGTGAGAGCACTTTCTTCTTGACCCTACTTCTCACTGGGCTTTTTAAAAGGAGTTACCTTACTCTCTCCTTTGTTGGAATCCCGGGATTTCTTGGGAGTATGAAGACACACTTGAGCCTCCTGCTTTTTCACCTGTCTCATTAAGTCCTCAAAACTAGGTGGATTCCTTTTAGGAATGGAGCACCGGAGCATGAGGGCTATGGGGTGAGCGGGCAGCGATCCTCTCAGGAGCTGTTTGAGTCGATACCAATCCACAGTGGGTAGGGAAATTACCTGTTTTGAGATTAGGGTCCACAATGCTAGCTGTATGTGGCGGACAAATATGGACAGTTCCTCTCCCTCCTGTCGGAGAACATAGAATTGGGCCAAGAGTTCAATTTCATCATCCTCAGTACCATAGGCATTAGTTAGGATCTCGACCAAAGCCTGAGCGGTGACGTCCGTATTCTGCTGACTGTACATCCTTACTATATTGGCCACGGGGGGCCTTAAGAGACAGCGGATAGTTGAATGCCTGATGGCTTCGGGGCAAGACCATTCGTCCAGTACTTGAAGGGTATGGTATCAGGGCAATCCCGTGTCCAGAACCAGGGCTAGGTTCCTCCGTTTTCAGTGTCAGTTCGGAATATTCTATATGAAGGGACACCCTCCGGGCCTGGCTCCATTGAGATACAGGACCTCAGGGCCTTCGTCTTCCCGTAAGTCATGATTAGTCAGGACTAGGACCGTGCTACATGCCTGATCAGTATCTCATTCCCGGGCTAGAACTCTGGTTTTACGTAACCCCGGGAACTGGCTCAGCACTAAACACAAATCATAGGAGAGGGTCTTTGTCAGAACGTTGTGGGGAGATACCTGGCATTTCAGAGCCCACTGGCGGACCTTCTGCCTGGATAGTAGGGACATAATCACAGTTCTGATAGATATATTTTATTATTTGTGCACACCCCAAGTCTGGATCTCAGCAGAGCTTCCAAATTTAACACCCCTATCCCTCCCCCCTAAGGGATATTTGCGGGTAATGTGGTGCTACGGTGCTAACCTGTGTGGTAACAGAAGGTCTTAGCCTCCGCACAGAGGGAGCTTGGGGTGCAAGGTGCAGCGCCTCCACTTGTGAGGATCCTGCCACGGGCGGGATGACCCCCTCACAGGAAACTATAATCTTGGTGAATAACCACTCACACAATATCACGAACCATAATAAGTTTACCAACAGGGTACAAACACATATAGGAACAACAGTACACAATTAATGGAGCTACTGTATAAAAGGGAGGCAAGTCCTCCTGGACAAAATACAGAGGAAGCAAATGCAAATGCAAGGGCGGACTACACAAACCCAAGAGTGAGCGGTGGACCTTGGCATAGTACACCGGCTAAGCGGGGAGAGTTTGAAACCTGGACAGAGTGGGACCTCTACATGGCAGTGATGGAGGACACAGACTGCAGTCCAACAGACATGAGTACGTGAGTGTAGGAGTGCGTTGATGTCATCTTGGACGGACACCAACACGGAGCGGACGCGGGCGGCAGCAGCAGCAGGGAAACCACAATGAAGTCCCTTCGGATACAAACAACCACAGAGGAGTCCAAATACCCAAACTAACCCCCTACAAAACCGGAGGACAAAAGCTGGTGACGGCCAAAAAAAGCTCACACTGCGCTTTTTAACGTTGGAGTTGGTGAGTACAATTCCAACAGTCTCTGTTGTATGTTTTTATAGTAAACTACCCGTCATTGCCCGGGATTTAATTTTCCCGCTCTCCGCTCACCCCCCTTCACTGCTCCCAACTTTAACTTAACTGTTTTCTTATTGTCATACAGAAAGAAGAAAAAAAGAAGATTACAATGCAACCTGTGTCTTTTTATAGAAAAAAAGGAGAAGCCATGGGGCACTGCTGGATTAGAAATGAAGCTGGTAGTAGGTAAAATAAATCACTTTATTAGGCATAATAGGCAAACATCTAAAAACAGGACACTTCCCCTGATGAGTTTCCTACCTCTCAGGGCGCTTTATCAAAGGGGGCCCGGACGGGAGTTCACCAGGCTACTCAGGCACCATTGCGGCAGATTGTACAGAGCGTTTGGCGGAAGGGACCCCGGAGCCATTTGTAAAGGTGAGTCTACCTCTGTATATACCGTTTATGCATACACCACTATGGGGAGGCACGTTAGGCTCTTATGGCTCCACAGTTGGGGACACCCACAGACGGGCCTATGTCATTTATCCTACATTTTAGACATTGGTGACCTGCCATTTATCTATATCATTACCCAGCTTGGGCATCACTCCCACTTTAGGACTCACAAAATGTGAGTGGTCGCCGAGCGGGGTGAAAGGGGGGGCGGGCGGTAGAGTGGCCATCGAGCGGGGTGAAAGGGGGGGGGGGCGGGAGAGTGGCCGCCGAGCGGGGTGAAAGGGGGGGGTTGGGCGCTAGAGTGGCCGCGAGCAGGGTGAAAGGGGGGCTGGCGGGAGAGTGGCCGCCGGGTGGGAGAGAGGCGGCGGCCGGGACAGCGCGACTGTGGGCGGTGATGCGGCGGGCTGGGAGTAGTGGGGGGGCGGTGAGAGGGACTGATGTCGGGGCGGGTGTATGTGAGGCAGCTGGGAGAAGGGACTGATGGTGCGGTGATGCGTGGGCTGGCGGCAGGGGTGAGGCGGCGGGGTGAGGGAGTGATCCGGCGGGGGTGCGGATGGAGGTGGCGGGCCGGGTGTAGGGTGTGAGGTGCGGCTGGGGGGTTTCAGCGGTGCTCGGTGAGGAGGAGAATCTGTGGCTGCACTGCGTGTGTCTCTCGCTCAGAGGGGCACGTGGTGTAGCATGTGTTTGAGCAGTAATCAGGACACTCAAATCATATCCAGGTCATCCACAGGTGAAAAAATAAAAAGAAGGGGTACCAGTAGGTGCTAAAATAAAAAAGGCTTTATTTTGAACAAAGGTAAGTGGTATCCGTGACAGAGAGGTCCTCCCACGCGGTTCACGCAAATGTTGCGCTTTCTCAAGGAGTACTCATCTGGCGTACCAGCGCCAAAAAGGACTTTTTTCCACAAGCTCCTCCAGCACTGACTGACTGTCACACAGTTTAAGTGTATTAATCTGTTCAAGTGTATCACTGTATGGCTCTTACTCTGCCACAACCAACAAGGCCGTCACAGTTCCCCTCTGAGGAGTTTTATACACGCCCCCAGTGGCCTGGAGCTAAACCCTGCTACAAATGTATTTCATTTTCAAAGAAATTTAGCAAAATAAAAAGTTCTATTTCTTTAAAGTAAGCAGTTACCATTCTATTATTCGTTCACGTTTTGTGGGACACTGTCCCTTTAATAATTTTACCATAACCTCATACATATTCTGCACACATAAGCAGGAGATATCCAAACAAGATATAAATCGGCACACAAGGTACTGTACACACTACATATCATGGCTAGCAGCCGTGAATTATTGCTATACGATATTGTTTGTTCTCTGTCAATATATTATATTGCCAGAGTACACATGGCATTGTAAGGTAGGATGCATGCACTTTGAATACTTGCCCTGAAGAGCACGGAATATAATTTTGGTACATGGTGTGCAAGGGACTTGAGATCATGCAATGTTTCCAATCATTTCGAAGTCAAGACTTGAAATAATAAATACATGGTAGAACAGTGATACCAAGAGGCCAAAGTGAAGAAATGCAGTCAACTACTTTGAATTAGTTTGTGTTGTTCTTTCACACATTTAAAAAAATAAAATAAACATACATGCATAATACATACATACATATATAACGGTCTTTCTGGACCCTCCTGACCCACCCAATCTCAGATTGGCCCCTGTGGTCTAACCGGTCCCCATTACATGGATGTGTCTGGTGGTGCACCTGTTGGCTACAGGACTCCTGAGTCTCCAGCATGATGTTGTTATGGGGAATGTCAGCCAGACAGGCAGCTGAGGTAGTGTGCTAGAGTCCTACCTACATACAGTGCATCGCTTCCACCTCATCAGGATTCCTGCGTCCGCATGGGAATGGTTCTGATGAGGAACTCCTCTGTGGTGCCTTCCTCTGTGGAGTAACTTCACACTCACACATGGGGGTTCTTTCGAATAAGGGCATCTTTATTGACGGTTCAGGCAGACTGCCCCTCGCAGCAAACAGGTTAGCCGCTCATCTTGCACAGCACTCTCCTTCAGAAGAATCTGCCCTCCCAATGGAGTTGGATCACCTCTCCCCTCAGGGAGATCACCACCTGTGCCAGGTCCCTGGACACAGTGTAGGCACTCTCTGGGCCTGTCAGCTTTACTGCTCACTATAGAACCACGCTCTTGAACTTGAACCATACAGATTAACCACTAGTAGAGACACTAACTTTGGGCAGTGCTATGTCTTATATAACAAAGGGAATAGCTCCACCTCCCGTGTCACTAACAATGGACACAAGGTATGTTACCACTCCCGTGATGTACATATGACACCTCACCAGGGTGTGAGGGCAAACCTTAGTCTTGTTTTCAATAATATTCAGTAGGATGTAGATATTCCTGCAAATATAAATTTAAATGTTTGTTAAACTGTTGAGCCTTTTTTCTGTAATGAGCATCAGAAATGGTCCATTTTTATGCAGAACTACTGTATGTTTTTGCCAATAAAGACTGCTCAAGTTATATGCTGCCAATCCCTATTGTATGCATAGAAATGCTAATGTGGCTACTGTATAATTGTATAGTAACTACAGCGTACATACAGTAACAGTGTTTAGGAGATTTAAGGAATCCCAAAAGTCATAAAGTATTATTTTGTTTTATTTCTTTAGTGAACATATAATTTTATACATAAAACTCAAATTCATAACTAATAATAATAATCTAAAAAAATTAAAAAAAAAAAGAAACCCTTGTCCCTTTTCCATCTCTCAAAACGATTATCCCCAGGAGTTTTAGGTTTAGAATTAAATAAAAGAGTTATCACACTAGATGCAAAAGGTACAGTAAGGATTTTGAAATCTCCAGTTCAGCTTCAAGGGTCCTGTTTCCATAAATCTGATACGGTCTTAGGGAGACTATTTTCATAGTGTCTAGTTTCTAAATATACAAACAAAATGCTTGTTTGGTAATCTTATTTTTTTTTAGTTGTTCAGCAGAAACAGGTAATTTGTTTAAATGATTCTAATACCTTTATCTGCTCAAATTAAAAAATGTTTCCCCACATCACTCGCTGGAAAGTCTGGATTTCCCTGCAATGGTAAGTATAAAGCTATGGGATGACATCACACTTACCTTTTGCCACCCTGGCCTCGGCCTCTTGCAGCGTGGTGATGCGTTTCCATGACAACGGAACCCCGTGTGACGTCATGTTGTCATAGCAATGCGTCACAATGTGCTATCACAGCGTCATTTGACACTGCAGAAGGAGGTAAGAGGCCTTTACAGAGGCCCCACACTCTCCACCGGCAATCAGTTTAATTATTGTTGGGAAGAGAGTGGGGGCTCTGTAACGGCAGCACCGTACGTCGCCTCTGAAATTTGCAGCCCCCTGAAATTTGCTGCCCCAGGCCTATGCCTAAATACGGGCCTGGTTGAAGTGTCAAAAGGGCCAAAGCTCTTAAAGTATCACAAAACAATACATTCTTCTTCGACAAACAAGAAAAAATTATGACATTAACGTAAATCAGAAAAGGCAGAGACATTGAAAATTGAGGTAAGAATTCTACCTCTAAATGAATCAAAAAAAAGTTATGAAGATTGGACATCCAGGGGCCTATTTACTAAAGTCTCACCAGCTGCAAAAGTAGGGCAAAAAACAGAGCCATATTACTAAAAAAGGAATCCAATTGAAAGCAACAGGAGTTTGTGCTTTGATAAATCTGGTACAATTGTTTTGCACAGACTTTAGTAAAGACCTCTCTGCATTCCCCCCCAGTCTCTTACATAGCGACTCAAACAGGAAAACATTTCATTCTCATATCTGAAAGTAAGCCCCACCATTTGTGTTTATCCATTTGCAGTTTTAATAAGCTAATACAATCTTTTTGCCCAGACCAAATATATGGTAAAAGGTAACAGTAACTATCATAACTGGTCTAGGTTTTTGGTGGACCAATTCTGAAATCTCTTTCAACAATCTATTTTGAACAAGGTTGGCAATTCCTAAATAACAAAGGAGAAAAGATCTTTATTTTGTACTTGCTCTGGAATTCACAGAAGGTGCAGGTTATCTCTGCGTGATCTATTCTCAAGGTTGATCTTGTTTTGAAGATCATGATTATTTTTTGTAGCACAGGTTAACTGCTGGTACTCCAGATACATTTCCAGCGCAACACGCATGCATAAACTATGTATTACTAAAAATAACTGATGTGGACAACTGGAATATGGTAGTAAGGTCACACAATCCGTTTTACTGACTAATATATTTTAAACATCAATACATACCTCGTCTCCCAGCCAGAAGGTAACCACTATAACTTTTAACCAGCTCTGACTCCCAGCCTCAAGTAACAACATAGAATAACACTGCCATAATTTAAAAATAAACTAAGATTACCTGCAAAAAAAGGATTAGAACAATTAAAAGAATACATATACCAAAAAGACAACACAATTAGAGTGAGCAGTGTTGGGTATTAACAAGCTGTTAAAATTAGCCATCCTTCCCCCCCTCCCATTACCTACCCCTTTAAATATAGACTTAAAATCCGTGCAGGTGGCCGCACACCTACCAAAAGCCCCCTATTAGGACTGAAGGCTAGCCCCTAACACACCCTTGCAATCCACAATTGCCCAGTGGCACAAACAGCCAATGGGATGTTGCCATACTCTAACCAAGAGTCCAGTGTCCACGCAGACATGCAGGACTCTGGCTAACTCCCATCCATTACTATTGCTCTAGTGGAGATATTTGGTTTTGTTGTGTTCGCCGAGTTCTGAAGTTTGCTATGATTGAACAAAGTTAATACAAATTCTGCATCAAAGTAGGCATCAATGAGTCCAGAACTTGTTTATCAATAGACTTTGCAACTGTGGAAGATCAGTAGTTCTCCGTAATAGAATCATGGAGTCTGGCTCTATGAGTTTGTCAGGTTTCTCTCCCTTTGAGTGTTGTTGTTTTGGTGGTATTGTAAAATTGAGAGGGGGTTAAGCATTTTTCCATATAGACTTGACATCAAATAGAGACAGGGAAGTGCAGGCCTAGAGGTACAGTAAAGTGTAAGGGTTGTTTAGAGCTACAAATTGTTGCAGCCACATGTAGGATTTAAAAGAGTAGAACTTGGACTCTTTAATACATTTTGCATCACATAAACATTAGTGAGAGCGTTACCTATCCAGAAAGGAAAAGCAGCAGCAGACCTCTACAGCTAAGGTTTATTATGCTGTATGAGACCGACATCAGCTTGAGGGAGACAAAGTAAAAAGTGCACAATAAAAAAAAAAGGTCTTAAATAATACTATTTACAATCACAGAAAAATTAGACTATCTTCAATGTCAAATCTTTAAAAAAAAAAATAATAATAATTGTGATGGGTTTGTATTATTTCCTTTCTTGGATCAGGTCGGCACAACACTAATTCACTGCTTGTCGACCTGGTAGCTCTCACCTCCAAATGCCGATCACACTTCACCTGATTCTCCTTTCCTCTGACAGACAGGGAATCCTACCTAGAAGTCAGAGAGTGAAGAAAGGTGTAAGAAACAAGTTTAGCAGTTGCACTACGAAGAGCACTCTAAAGTGAACACACCATAGGAGAAGCTGCCACATTTCTAAGCCGCGAACACACTGCATCAGGTACTGATGTGGACTTCTGGGAAACATGACGGTAGGTGTGGGAAATGGGGAAATTTGGCCTACAACAGCCGGATTAGCCCCTTTGGTGGACATAGAATAATCCCATAATTCTCCTGAGTATGATAAAGGTAAATTTGAAAGAAAAGTGTTCACGCTAAAATATATACAATCATCATATTCGGATGGCATTTCATAGTTTTCCACATCATAATGCATAGAGGAAACAGGAAAGTGGAACATCAGGGAACATCATAATGGCAATCTTTAAGTCAAGCCCATTATGCATTTACTTAAATAACAGCAAATTCATTTAAACATTATATTTTTATTACAATAATTAAAAATCAGTTTGATCTAATGGAAAATAAATCATATAGCTAGTTAAAATCATAAATGGATATACAATAAACAGTATTTCAGAGCAGTGGCTTGTTGGCACCATTATCACCCAATGGGTTAAACCAGGACTACAGTTGGTATTTTCTATAGTATTCATCATTTTATAGTAGTATTTGAGCAAGAAAGCAGATTATATGAATGTACTGTGCAAATACATTAGTAAAAAGACAGATATTTTATCTCCTGCAATTTAATTAATCCATTTTGTTTCTTCCCTTCGATATTATGATTCTATTGTGCTTCTCTGACATCCCTTGCTAAAAATAGTAAAAGGTTAGTAGAGCGTGTCGTGTTTTTCACATCTGAAGTTATCATTAGGAAACAGAGAGCCCCCTGCTAACCTCTGTCACTTACGACAGTCTATTAAAATAAGGCTTTAAGCTCTTTGCATTTCATAGGAGTTCCAACTTCTTATCTTCCGGATATTGATATTAAGGCTTATCCTTACAACATTCTGACAATAATTAGGCAGATATTGACTACACTTTATCTGCCTTTTTGGGTACACCTAAAGAAATCTTCCTCTCTGGGTGCACTTGTCAATTGACCACATTTAATATAAAAATGCAATTGATTAAATACTTTAATAATAACGCAGAGAGACAAGAAAGGTACCTTAAAGTACAGGAAATCCAGAATATGACATTATAGGCCCTTTTTATTGCATTAACATATAATAATGGTCAAAAAGCTGTTATAAGTGATAATATTGGGATAAATACCTCCCAAAATAGGTACAACCAGTGGACTTGTACAAAAGGTGAACATATATTTTTAAATATTCAAAGTTCCAGCCCCCACACGGCCTGTCAAGAACAAGCTTTTGATTGTTCTTGACAAGGGGCCGTGTGGGGGCCGAAACATTGAAGTCCACTGGTTGTGCCTATTTTGATAGATACATCTCCAAGTATTCTCACTTAGGATAACATGCAGCATCCCTAGCAGATGTCTGGAGTTAAGAGTGCTCTCTAACATCTGTTGTAAAAAGCTATTATGACCTTTTATCCACAAAAATAGCAAAATCAACATGGTTTTGCCAATACTTTTGAACAATGTGTCTTAGTAAAACGCGTTACCATAGCAACGTGTTAATCAGAAGGCCATTTACTCGCAATAACACAGCTCTCTGGCATTTATCTGAGCAGCTAGAGCCCTGGGGTTGTTATCTTACAAATATAATGTCATCCTTGATATTTACAATAATGGAGAAAAACAATATGCAAAAAATTAAAGGAAGGAACAAACAATATGCCCACACGCAGTGTGTGTGTGTGTGTGTGTGTGTGTATGTGTATGTGTATATACAGTGTTCGACAAATCCATTAAAACAGGCCCGTGGCGACTGGATATGACCCCCTAGAGACCTCCTCATGGCCAACCAATCCCAGCAGGGTGGGATTGTTGGCGGGACGAGGTGGCGAGTAGATTTTTGGGTGATTTGTCAACCACTGTGTGTGTGTTTATATATATATAAACCATACGATACCGTTTGAAGCACGAGATCAGGAGACAGCACTCTGGTAAGTTTGATCACAAGTTTTTGTATTGAAAAAGACACATAAACCGATGTTTCGGTCCCCCAGTGGGACCTTTCTCAAGGTGGTGCAATAAATAAAGTGCAGAGTACATATATATAGCCCAAAACCCCAGTGCTGCTGAAAAACACCAATCACAGAAAAGGGCAGGGAGGAGAGGGGGGGCAAAGGGCAGGGAGGAGAGGGGGGGCAAAGGGCAGGGAGGGGCGGGGGGGCAAAGGGCAGGGAGGGGCGGGGGGGCAAAGGGCAGGGAGGGGCGGGGGGGCAAAGGGCAGGGAGGGGCGGGGGGGCAAAGGGCAGGGAGGGGCGGGGGGGCAAAGGGCAGGGAGGGGCGGGGGGGCAAAGGGCAGGGAGGGGCGGGGGGGCAAAGGGCAGGGAGGGGCAGGGGGGCAAAGGGCAGGGAGGGGCGGGGGGGCAAAGGGCAGGGAGGGGCGGGGGGGCAAAGGGCAGGGAGGGGCGGGGGGGCAAAGGGCAGGGAGGGGCGGAGGGGCGGGGGGGCAAAGGGCAGGGAGGGGCGGGGGGGCAAAGGGCAGGGAGGGGCGGGGGGGCAAAGGGCAGGGAGGGGCGGGGGGGGGCAAAGGGCAGGGAGGGGCGGGGGGGGGCAAAGGGCAGGGAGGGGCGGGGGGGGGCAAAGGGCAGGGAGGGGCGGGGGGGTCAAAGGGCAGGGAGGGGCAGGGGGGCAAAGGGCAGGGGAGGGAGGGCAGGGGGCAAAGGGCAGGGGAGGGAGGGCAGGGGGCAAAGGGCAGGGGAGGGAGGGGAGGGCAGGGGGCAAAGGGCAGGGGAGGGAGGGGAGGGCAGGGGGCAAAGGTCAGGGGAGGGAGGGGAGGGCAGGGGGCAAAGGGCAGGGGGAGGGCAAAGGGCAGGGGGCAAAGGGCATGTGGGTAGGGGGGCAGGGGCAAAGGGCGGGGGGGGCAGGGGGCAAAGGGCTGGGGGGGCAGGGGGCAAAGGGCTGGGGGGGCAGGGGGCAAAGGCCAGGGGGAGGGAGGGCATGGGGCAAAGGGCAGGGGGAGGGAGGGCAGGGGGCAAAGGGCAGGGGGAGGGAGGGCAGGGGGCAAAGGGCAGGGGGAGGGAGGGCAGGGGGCAAAGGGCAGGGGGAGGGAGGGCAGGGGGCAAAGGGAAGGGGGGTAGGGGGGCATGGGGCAAAGGTCAGGGGGGGCAGGGGGGGCAGGGGGCAAAGGGCTGGGGGAGGGAGGGCAGGGGGCAAAGGCCAGGGGGCAAAGGTCAGGGGGCAAAGGGCAGGGGGAGGGAGGGCAGGGGGAGGGAGGGCAGTGGGCAATGGGAAGGGAGGGCAGGGGGCAAGGGGCAGGGGGGTAGGGGGGGTAGGAGGGGGGCAAAGGGCAGGGGGAGTCAGGGACGCGGTAAATAACCCATTCCCCTGCGTGTACTCACCTTGTACATGGCTGCGCTCCTCTTCCTCCGGGTCACGGCCGCCCTCCTCCTCCACCTCGGGCTCCTCCGTGGCGAAGCTGACACGCTCCAGTGAGGAGGTGCTGTGCCTCTCGCGGGGAGAGGCGGAGACAGCCGGAGGAGCGCCCTCGGGGACGGGGAGCGGCCTGTGTGAGGGGAGAGCCGCAGAGAGCGTGCTGAGTGTGTGTGTGGGGGGGGTGAGCGGGGGGGGTGAGCGAGGGGGGGGGGTTGAGCGGGGGGTGAGCGGGTGAGGGAGAGCGCCGGGTGAGGGAGTGGCCTATGGGTGGTGAGAGCCGTGGGGAGCGCTCTCGGGGATGGTCAGTTGGGGGAGCGGTCTATGTGAGGGGAGAGCCGCAGAGAGCGAGGGGGGGGTGGTGTGTGTGTGTGTGTGTTTTGGGCCGTCACTCCGCCTCAGGGCAATGAGAGGTGTGCGGGGGCGGGCGGCCCAAGGGACCAATGAGATTTCCCCTAGGGACACAGGCCATGCAGACAAACATACAGTGCTTTCACAAATATATAGTAGATACACACACAATCACTGCTTCCCCCCTCCACTCTGGAAGATCTTGTCAAAACTACAGGTGTTGTGGTGCTTGTTACCAGTGAGGGTCCAGGAGAGATGAGCATCCGCGATGGTAAGGGGAAACAGGACAGGCTATTGCTGATCCTTCAGGTTCTTCTCAACTTGGTGTCAGTGCCTCCAACTTGGTACAGGCCCACCCCTGCTGTTTAGTCTGCACACACTCACTCTGCTCACAACAGCTCCTTGCAGCACTGCCTACCTCTGGCATCATGAACCTGCTATGTCTTCTAACTTTTTTCTTTCTCCTGGCCTCATGGAGATGTTACTCCCTCTATCCACTACAAACTCCTCCATCCTGGCCCACACCCAACATCACCATACACCCTGGACTACTCAAAAGCCTTGCACTATCTACTGAATGTTGGTGGAGAACTCTAAAAACCAGCACACCAACCACCTCTCACTCTAATGAAAACACCACAAATTTACAACTTGCAAACAACTACCCAAATTTCTACTCATACTATTACTCTCTCTAGCAGGTGATGTTGAAACTAACCCAGGTCCTCCCATTTCAGCTCTGTCCCATGCCCCTGAGAATTCCACCTTTAAATTCCAAAAAGGGCTATCTGTCGCCCATATAAACATCCGAAGCCTGCTGCCCAAACTGGAAGAACTAAGGGCATGGTGCCTTATGCATAAACCCAAAGCCATCGTTCTTACAGAAACATGGCTATCCTCTAAAACCCCTGATGCAAATATCGCCATTCAGGGATACTCCATTATTAGGAGAGATAGGTCAAAGAGAGGAGGAGGGGTGTTATTTTATATTGCAGACACCTTACAATTTACACTGTTACATTGCCCACCAAGTACACCCTCTTTTGAAACTCTAGTTGGCAAAATCTGCCTCCCCTTTTCTAAACCCATCTTGCTTGCTGGCATCTACCGCCCCCCTAAAGCCCCTCTACAATCCTTGACTGATATCACCCAATTTCTTGCCTCCATTTCCTCTCTGAATGAGAAGAGTGAGCTGCTAGTTCTAGGGGATTTCAACTTCAATTGGCTTGACCCTAAAAACCACAAAATCCAGATACAACTCAAGTCACTTAACCTATCGCAACTCATTTCCCAACCCACATGAATAAACCTGAAGTCGCATAACCATTCCTTGCTAGACTGGATTCTCTCCTCAAACCCCAGCAGAATCCAATCCTCTGGCATCCTTCCTGACATTTTCAGTGACCATGCAATAGTGTACTGTGTAAGGAAAATTAAACCGGCCCATTCAAGCCCTAAAGTTCTCCTCACTAGAACATTTAAAAACTTTAACCCTCAACAGTTTCTGGATGACCTTACCAACTGCCCATGGCACAGAATCGATTTAATTCCTGACCCTGATTCTGCGCTCGACTATTTCCAATCCGAGTTCTTAAAACTCTGCGATACCCATGCTCCACTACGCAAAATAAGGTTACGGGGGGCCCACCTTCCATGGGTTACACCTGACCTTATAGCACTCTACCAGTTCAGGGATGCCTTGTGGAAAAGCTATAAAGTAACTGGCACTACCAAGGACCTCAATCACTACAGATGCCTGCGGAACATGTGCACAAGGCAAACAAGGCATGCAAAAGCACAATATTACTCTGACAATCTCCACCAAAATACATCAAACCCAGCTAACTTCTGGAAGGTTATCAACAATATATTCCAGCCTCCTAACCATCAACAGCCAAGTAATATCACTAAGGGGGATATTACTCTGACAAACCCCACTGACATTGCAAATGCATTCAATGATTACTTTGTGGGGTGTGCCACTAACTTATTAGCGAAACGCAGCCCAAACCCCAAACCTAAATCTCATCCTGGGAGTACCCCTATAGTCCCACCCCCTCCCAACACTGCCCACAATTTTCAATTTAGCCCAGTATCTGAAGAGGAGATTACACAAGCGCTCCTCAAACTAAAACTAAGCAGCCAATGTGGACCTGACTTACTACAATCTAGGTTCCTACGACTTGGTGCCCCAGCCATTGCCAAACCAATTGCGTCCATAGTCAACTCTATCCTGTCTGCAGGCCATATCCCTAAGACCTGGAAAACTGCCAGAGTTGTCCCAATCTTCAAAAGTGGGGACAAAAACACTGTCTCAAACTACAGGCCAATCTCACTTCTCCCAATTCTATCCAGAGTTATGGAAAAATGTGTCCACTCCCAATTAAGCGATTTCTACACCAAGACAAATTTCCCTAGCCAATTCCAGTCTGGGTTTCGTCCCGAACACTCCACCGTAACTACCCTGCTAAAAGTTTGCAATGAAATCCAGTGTGGAATGGAACGGGGACAACTCACTGGTGCAGTATTCCTAGATTTTGCAAAGGCTTTTGACACAGTTGATCATGTTATCCTGCTTAACAAACTCCAGACCTCTGGAATAGGGAAACGTGCTTTAAACTGGTTTCAGTCCTACCTATCAGGAAGATCCCAACATGTGTCCATCTCAGGCTCTAACTCCAACCCCCTGGATATCACCTGTGGTGTCCCGCAAGGCTCTGTTCTGGGGCCCCTACTCTTCTCAGTGTTCATTAATGATCTTCCCACAGCTTGTAAGGAAGCCTCAATACACATGTATGCAGATGACACAATCCTGTATGCACACAGCCATAGCCTCTCTGACCTTCAACACATACTTCAGTCTGACTTGTTCGAGACTCGAAAACTGGATTTCCTAAAACAAACTGTTTTTAAACACTGACAAGACTGTAACAATGGTATTTGGGACCAAGACTAAATTTGTAAAGCTTCCAGTGACTGAGCTCCTGATTAGAACCAACGCTAACACCACCCTAACACCTGTCACTAGTTTTAAATACCTGGGCTTATGGTTTGACTCCCACTTAACATTCGGGATGCACATTGATACCCTGACAACCAAGACCTATGCCAAACTAGGGGTACTTTACAAGAACAAATCCTCCCTAAGTCTCCTGGTCAGAAAGCGTATTGCACAGCAGATGCTAATGCAAATTATTGACTATGGAGACATAGTATATGGCTCGGCTCCTCAAACCCACCTTAGCAAACTTGACACCCTCTACAATTCAATTTGTCATTTTGTTCTCCAATGCAACTACAACACACATCACTGCGAAATGCTCAAAGAACTAGATTGGTCATCACTAGAGTCTAGGCGCAAAGTTCACCTTTCCTGTCTCACCCTCAAATACTTTCTGGGCAAGCTACCCAGCTACCTGAACAAGCTCCTCACCCCTACCACATGCAGTACCTATCACCTGAGATCAGACTCCAAAAGACTGTTCATGGTCCCAAGACTCAACAAAGTATCCGGACGTTCCTCCTTCTCCTTCCGTGCACCCCAAAACTGGAACAACCTATCAGAGACGCTCATATCCACCACCAGCTTAAGTTCTTTCAAATCTAAGGCTGTCTCACACTTTAATCTGGTCTGTAACTGTTTCATACGCTCATAATATATATTTTCTTTAACTGTGCATGCAATGTCTTGTATATAATGTACTAGCTGAGAGCCCCGGCGTTGCCCGGGATGTTTGTGGTGTGGGTGTGGCATTTGGGTGGGGAGTGGTCCACACGGCCCATGTGCGGTGGTAGTGCTGCTGTGGCTGTACTGATGGTGATTGTATCGGTGTGCTGATTTGGGAGGGTTTGGTGCTGATGTGGGGGTGCGGATGTGGGTGTGCCGATGGGGGAGGTGCAAAGGTGGCGATGTGTGGGTGCTGATGGGTGCTGAGAATGGCGGGGAGCCGAGAATGCCAGTGTGCTGGGGGGGCATGGGATATCGGTGTGCTGATGTGGTGGTGCTGGGGATAGTATGTGTGTGTATACATGTTTGTGTGTATACATTGTATGTGTGTGTGTGTGTGTGTGTATATACATGTGTGTGTGTGTGTGTGTATACATGTGTGTGTATGTATACATTGTGTGTATGTATATATTGTGTGTATACAACATGTTTGTGTGTGTGTATACACATGTGTGTATACACATGTGTGTGTGTGTATACACATGTGTGTGTGTATACATGTGTGGGAAGGGGGGTTGGAGGGGGGAGGTGGTGGGAAGGGGGGGAGGTGGTGGGGAGGAAGGGGGAAGGGGGGGAGGAGGGGGGAAGGGGAGTGGGGAAGGGGGGGGAGGTGGTGGGGGGGAAGAGGTGGTGGGGAAGAGGGGGGAAGGGGGGGAGGTGGTGGGGAGGAGGGGGTAAGGGGGGAGATGGTGGGAAGGGGGGGAGGTGGTGGGAAGGGGGGAGGAGGGGGGAAGGGGGGGGGAGGTGGTGGGGAGGAGGGGGTAAGTGGTGGGAAGGGGGGGAGGTGGTGGGAAGGGGGTGAGGAGGGGGGAGAGGGGGGACGTGGGGGGGAGGGGGGAGGTGGTGGGGGGGAAGGGGGGAGGTGGTGGGGAGGAAGGGGGAAGGGGGGGAGGAGGGGGGGAGGAGGGGGGAAGGGGAGGGGGGAAGGGGGGGGAGGTGGTGGGAGGGGGGGAGGTGGTGGGGAGGAGGGGGGAAGGGGGGGAGGTGGTGGGAAGGGGGGGGAGGTGGTGGGAAGGAGGGAGGAGGGGGGAGGGAGGGAGGAGGGGGGAGGGGGGGAGGAGGGGGGAAGGGGGGGGAGGTGGTGGGAAGGAGGGAGGAGGGGGGAGGGAGGGAGGAGGGGGGAGGGGGGGAGGAGGGGGGAAGGGGGGGGAGGTGGTGGGGAGGAGGGGGGAAGTGGTGGGAAGGGGGGGAGGAGGTGGGAAGTGGTGGGAAGGGGGGGAGGTGGTGGGAAGGGGGTGAGGAGGGGGGACATGGGGGGGGAGGGGGGAGGTGGTGGGGGGGAAGGGGGGAGGTGGTGGGGAGGAAGGGGGAAGGGGGGGAGGAGGGGGGAAGGGGGGGGAGGTGGTGGGGGGGAAGGGGGGGGAGGTGGTGGGGAGGAGGGGGGAAGGGGGGGAGGTGGTGGGGAGGAGGGGGGAAGGGGGGGAGGTGGTGGGAAGGGGGGGGGTGGTGGGAAGGGGGAGGAGGGGGGAGGGGGGGAGGAGGGGGGAAGGGGGGGGAGGTGGTGGGGAGGAGGGGGGAAGTGGTGGGAAGGGGGGGAGGTGGTGGGAAGGGGGGGTAGGTTTTGCGAAGGGGGGGAGGTGGAGGGGAGGTGAAGGGGGTGGGGGGTGGAGGGGAGGTGAAGGGGGGGTGGAGGGGAGGTGAAGAGGGGGTGGAGGGGAGGTGAAGGGGGGGGTGGAGGGGAGGGGGGGTGGAGGTAAAGGGGGGGTGGAGGGGAGGTGAAGGGGGGGGTGGAGGAGAGGTGAAGGGGGGGTGGAGGGGAGGTGAATGGGAGGTGGAGGGGGGTGAAGGGGAGGGTGGAGGAGAGGTGAAGGGGGGGTGGAGGGGAGGTGAGGGGTGGGTGAGGGGAGGTGAAGGGGGTGAGGGGAGGTGAAGGCCGCTCACTCACCCGTCCGGCCGCTCCCTCAGCCATCCGGCAGCTCCCTCAGCCGTCCGGCAGCTCCCTCACCCGTCCGGCAGCTCCCTCACCCGTCCGGCAGCTCCCTCACCCGTCCGGCAGCTCCCTCACCCGTCCGGAAGCTCCCACGTGGATCTGAGGCGGGAGGCAGCTTGTTGTGGCCGCTCCCCCGCTGTGTCCCGGGCGCTCGCTCCTCCGCTGACTGTAGCGGCGCCGGGGGGGGGAGGGGATGGAGGGGAGGTGAAGGGGGGTGAAGGGGATGAGGGTTGGGTGAAGGGGGGTGAGGGGAGGTGAAGGCCGCTCACTCACCCGTCCGGAAGGTCCCACGTGGATCTGAGGCGGGAGGCAGCGTGTTGTGGCCGCTCCCCCGCTGTGTCCCGGGCACTCGCTCCCCCGCTGACTGTAGCGGCGCCGGGGGGGAGGGGGGGGCTGAAAGCGCGGGAAACACGGGGAGAGGAAGAGGTGCGCGCGGGTGTGGAGGCTGATGTTCGGGGAGGAAGAGGCGGAGGCTCCGGGACCGGTGGGTATGTGAGCCCCACCCCCCGGGTTATACATGCTGCTAATGTACACCCCCCCCTACTGTGTGTGTGTGTGTCCCTGTGTGTGTGTGTGTGTGTCCCTGTGTGTGTGTGTCCCTGTGTGTGTGTGTCCCTGTGTGTGTGTGTCCCTGTGTGTGTGTCATATTTTAGGATGGGTCCCAGACCTCTGGACGGTGCTGGCCTTCCTGCAATACTGAGGCCTGGTGCTCTGCATAGATCTTAGGCTGCACTCAGCTCAGGAGGAGCTGAAGGCATGTCTCAACCCCAGGAGGGGCTGAGCTGAACTGATTATTATTTGGAACACTTCCTCCCTAAGGCACAGAGGGGGAGGGCACAGAGTCTGTACCATGATTGGCTGAACACCGACTCAGTTCACTTCCCCCCCTGTTGCTCAGAGAGACAGCATGAGGGGAGGGGGGAGGGTAAACCCACAGGATAGCCTGTCACTGCATGTAGCTACTAGGGCTTATGTGACAGGAGGGCAGAAAGATGGCCAGGACCAGCCATGGATATACTCACTTAGGTGAAATTTTCATGTCCACACTGGGATTAAATCTGGGCACCATCCAGTAACCTGGAGCCTGCAATACAGAAACAGGTTACAGCAGATGTCACGACATAACCAATATACAGTACACAGACGTACTAACCCATATCATCACTGATTACAGCGACAATGATATAACAATTCTTCAAACTGTAAGAAGAATAGAATCCCAACTTGTAATACTTGGGGTTGGGCTTCTTTACCACCCGCCCATCAAACATCTTGGTCCAGATGAAATACACCTTAGGCGAACCAGGCCTCTGTCTGACTTCCACCCCATCTTTATAAATGCACATATCCACTAACCACTCGTCCATAATGGAACATTTTCTGGACTCTGTTATTAATATCTTGTCGGAAGTCTTAACCTTGAGATACTCCATCACTGCCTGATTTAGCCAATCATGCCTGTTACTCTCAATTTCTGCCATGATTGGTTCGGGCACGTAGGGGAAATTGTAGCCATGAGACTAACGGTATCTATGTATTATTGCCCAGTCAGCACAGCTAAACTTGAATCATTTGCGGCCAGTCCCTTGGCCTGGCAGCACCCAGAATTGGGGTTCTTTACCCTCCACTTCCTGATAGTATAGCTGGTCCCTTATGTGTTATGACCCCTAATTTGATGTCATGTACCCTCTTATGTATGGCTTCAGCTGTTTCCTCCAGGGAAAATTGACCCTCCTCCCACCAGTGATCTACTATAGGACCATCCACCATAAGGAACCGGGACCTATTCATACTAGTAGAATAGCCTTGGAACATAGGGTCCCAAAACTTAAGGGATTCCCCAGACTGATATTCTATGTTTGGACTACTAGCTCTAGTGTCCACCCGAGAGGACACACCAGATGTTGAGAACAATTGAGACAAGGAGGACTCTCTAAAATGACCCAGGGGACTTAACCACTTGTATCCTGCTTGCATAAGTTATTTCCCCCTCTGAATCCTCCTCTTCCATCCAACCACCCTTCCCTCCAAAATCCCAGTCCCTTAAGTCAGTTGACAACCCAGGGGACAGATCATCACTGAGGAATTTGGTCAGTACAAAGATGGAGTCACCAGTGGCAGGACAGTAGCCATAGCACCAGCAGAGGCACTGGAGTTGGTGGCAGCATTGTCCTGAACAGGGGCACGAGAAGGGACATTGGTAGCTGGGGCCAGTGATTGCTAAGCCCCAACGGCCAATGCCAGCCGTTTTTTTAAAGCCAACACATATCAGGCGTTGCAGCACTCTTTTTCGGGGCACTCGGTAAGATCATTCCAAATCTTACTCCTGTGTCCTGATAGTGTAGGTCAGCGGTGCGCAAACTGGGGGGCGCAAGATTTGCTGGGGGCGGGGGTTACAGAGGCCCGCGCCCTTCCCAACGGCATTTAATAACTCCAACTACACCTGTTGAAATTGGAGGACTCCTGATGGAAACGACCTCCGTCCGCCTGATATTTTCTCCCAAAGTGCAGACGCACATGGGGTATGGTCTATGGTCTTAGTCACCATCTGAGTGGTTGGTCTCATTCCCAAGTAGACACTATGCAGCTCACTCGATGCCACTCACACGGTATACATCCTCTGCTCGTCGGACACCCGCTCCCAGTGTGAAGCCGCACACTTCCGCATCACGTTGATCTCACGGGACTTCACCTCTGCCGTTGTACTGGTAACTGGCGCCTCTGATCACGGTCCTGATCATAGTCACTATGAATCTCACTCTATTGGCTCTTCCACTGCTGCTAAAAAAGTCACCCTACGCGTTTCACTGTAGTGGCTTCTTCGGAGTCCCCCAATTTCTACAGCTATAGTGGGAGTTATTACTCCAATGATATCCAACCACAAGGAGAACCTTGTGAGAGTATTCCAATTTTACTACAGGACTTTGTGTATATATAACAATACCAAGGACTGGTTCAAGATCCTATTGTGTCACTATATATATTTATCTCAAGGGGGTCATTGATACACCAGACCCATATAATTGTGTCTCTTCCACACTGCAATTTTACCTCACATATGTGAGCCTTTTTTATACCTACTGTATAGTATTAGATTACTTTTTTAATAAATAGTTTACAAGTTCTACTGTCTCAACTTCACTGATCATTTGACAATATATGAAGATATTTACAGTACAAGTAATCCAAAGGATCAAGAAGTTATCAAACTGGTCTAAAGAATCGATTTCTACTTCAGTCCAAGTTTCCACAGTGTTCTTGCATAATTCTAATCCAATATTTCTACAATCCTCCACGTGTTGTAAGTGCATTATTTAGCACTTAATTATTATCAATTATATAGACCTACTACTCTATGTTTTTTTCCCCTTCCCCCTTTTTCTCTTTCCTTGTGCGCCTAGGTTATTCTACACAATATATATATATATATATATATATATATATATATATATATATATATATATATATATATATATATATATATATATATATATGTATACTTGACACATTGTAGAATGTTTTATAGCAAAAAAATGTATACAGTGTAATTGGCATTCGTGGGGTCGTGGACCTTCTTGGCAGCAAAAGATTAGGGAAAGTATCGTCACTTGGGTTAACACGCTTCTAAATATATTGATATATAGTATATCTTATGTATAATAAATGTATCATCATACACAGGTTGCAATTGTATATTGATTGCGCTTTTTGTTCTATCCTCATACATACATATATATTGCTAAACACCACTACATCATTTTGATTTCCTTTAAGCTTTGTATTCACTTTACGCCACTAAATAATGTGTATCCTCTGTATATACGGTACTGCATGCATTTGAAATTAATGGCTTTATTTACTTAGCAGTTCTAAGCCATACTACACCTTGCAGTCTATTCAAATAACCTATGGCAAAGTAAGTAGGCTGGAAGGTGTGCAAGTTGTCAGCTTAGTACCACCTCGTAAATATGGCTGCGAGTCTCTTACAGGGTAGCAATTATTTGTAGCAATGTCTTAATAGCAACTAAATCAAACTGCAAGTCCTTCAGTGCCTGTGTGGCAGGACGGCCTCATGGTGTGGTCAGTAAGAATTCCAAACAGTGGGTAAAGCTTTTAACTTAGTGGTTTTTATTTTCCACAGTCAAATCAACATTATGCACATCGTCCCTTTAAGGCAAACACAAAACATAAAAAGAACATCTACTCCACGGTAGGGAGGCTAACTATACAATATAAAGCCAACTGCGAGTTGGCTGACTAAACCGGTTAGCAACTTTAAATGAGAGATTATAGCAAGCTTAAGCCTTTAGGGGAACCATGTTGAATGGTTTTGAAGCAAAAGTTGGCACTGTGGGCTCATTTGCATGTCATTTCCCAGAATCCCTTGCTGCAGTGAAAGTGCTGTGTGCTGGGTGTGGGTGATAATGGTGAAAGGCGGGGTTGCAGACATGCAAATGAGCATACAGTTATATTTCCATTTGATATATATATTACCATTTGATATATATATATATATATATTTATATATATATATATATATATATATATATATAAAACAAAGTCTTATCTTGTTTGGTGGGGACTCCTGTCCTAACAGAGAATTCAGGCAATCTTTCAGGCTCCAGCAGCCTGGACAGGACAGCTCTGGTGTATGAGAGAACCCCCCTACTACCAGCAGTAGCCTCTTTACCTTCTTTACCAAACTGCCTGACAGCTGTGTCAATTCAGCCGATTGTTCAGGTACCCCTAACTGGGTCAACCCTCTGACTGCTGGTTTCAAGTTATGTTTCCCTGGCATATTCCTTACCAAGTGACTTCCCCCTGTCACATACCTCCCCTGTTTGTGTGTGGCTAGGGCCCCACACAGCTGAAGCCCGTCCCTCCACTACTTCTCTCGGGGGAAAAAAACGGCATTGTCACGGGAGACAAGGAACTTTTAACACTTTTTATATTTGTACAGGGATCATGTATTAGGCAAAACAAGGTAGTGGAAATAAAATGTAGTTTATGTTGGTAAACCCATGTACAACAAGAAGAATTACACAATATACAGTTAAAAGAACACTTACGGTGGATCTGGGGGAAACATCTTGGGTTTCCTAGGTGCAGGGCACACGCTTGGATACCTCTGCCATCCCGACAAGACACTTAGATGGTTTGAGTGTCAGCCCTGCTTCCCTGATCCTTTTCAGCACAGCTGCTACATGTATTAGTGATACCAGGATTTGCTAAACACAGGCTGATCCTCGCCCTCACCCTCCGATTCCTCTGCACTTTCCTCTATGTCCAGGGTTATGTCCTGGGCTGGAGTAGCCACGGCTGCCCCCATTTCGATGGGAGAAGCTAAGCCGGCTTCGTGGTGCTTCAGATCCTCCTCGAGCTGAGCTTAAGCCCGACCGTTTGTCGTTAGTCCGTAACCCTCACACCAGGTCACAACTATCTGGCGATCCCAGGATCAATACCATCCGGAACGCTGAGACATCTTCGCCTTTGGGCACAAAACGTCAGTGACAAAAGAACAGTGTGCTTTTCCTGCTTTGTGCAATTGTGCGTACTTGTACTACTTGTTTTGAGAGCTCGCAATCTATGAACTCTTTGTGCTATGAATCCCTGCAGGAATTTACAGCCCAAAGCCTAAATGATCCCACCACTAACACCAGAAAAAGCTTGTCACGGGAGACCAGGAACTTTTAACACCTTTTATATTTGTACCGGGATCATGTATTAGGCAAAACAAGGTAGTAGAAACAAAATGTAGTTTATTTCAGTAAACCCACGTACAACATGAATGACACAATATACATTTAAAAAGTATACTTACTGGTGGTCTGGGGGGAACATCTAGGCTTTCCTAGGTGCAGGGCGCCCGCTTGGATGAGCTTACCCTGACCGGGATATACACCCGGCTTTCCTGGTTCTCTTTTCAGCTTCAATTCCTAGCCGCGACAGCTACTCTCGATCTGCAGAACTTGGGTGCAAAAGGTGGGACTTAGGAAAGTCTGCCTCGCAGAAACTAGATTTAAAATGAAGCCGGTTGCTCGGCTATTTGCAACAGAGCAACTTTGAAAAGCCCACCTTAGCTTCATTGACACAAATCACTGGATGGTCTGGTTCTCTGCCTCGTCCATCTCCTTACATACACTCTGCTAAGCTATCCTTAGCATGAGGGTAGGAGGAGCGACCAAAGTGTGGGAACCCTATCCCACTAGCCAATAGAAACAGGGGCTCGTCTCTTGGCTGACGTCAGAGGAGGGGGAGTGCCAAGCCGGCTCAGGATGACCCATTGGCGGGATATACAAATTGACCAATGGAAAACACACCGACATTATGCCGCTTCCCCTAGCCATTGCCACCTACTGGGCAGGCTCTGCGTAGTCTGACAGACCATAGGGTCCTCCCAACAGGGGGTCTCTGTTCTCCAGACTCAGTAAACAAACACACAAAACCCCAGCAAGCTCTTTTTGGGAACCCCTGAGCCCCCACAAAATATATATTATATAAGTGTCAAAAAGGAGAGCTATTGAGCGTGGCATATGTATACAACAAACGACAGAGAAGCACAATGCTATATCCAATATGACAAAAATACACAGTAAAATACTTATATATTCTCTTGAAAAAGGGTAATTTAGTTTAACCCTTTGTCCAAATCATTGTAAGCTTGCGAGCCACGACAAGGCAGACCCTGTTCGCAAGTCCTAACACTACCAGATAAAATACTAATATATCTCTATTAGGATTAAAATTCTCATGTACCTCTATTAGGAGGGAGAAAGACCACCATTGGATCTATATCCAGTAGAATGAAAGGACCTACTCACTTGGGAACTGGGGAGGGGCAGCTTAAAACTTGGGAAGGAAGAGCCACTAACCTCCAACAGCTGAGACAGCTGAAAATAAGTTAACAAACACACAAAACCCCAGCAAGCTCCGACTCAGTACTCTGCCCTTGGTGGACCATATACCACCGGGTCAACCTTGAGTTTGTGTCCTCCATGGTATTTAACCATTTCAAGGATGCGTGGTCAGTAACCTGGGTGAAGTGCACCCCCCTAAACATAATGCCTGAAGGCCTCAACTGCCCATTTTACAGCGAGACACTCAATCTCAATGACGGAATACCCCACTTCCCTTGGGAACAGTTTCCAGCTGATGAACAATATGGGGTGTTCAACGCCTTCAAATTGTTGGGACAAACTGCTCCCAGTCCTACCTCGAAGGCATCAGTCTGAATTATATAGAGTTACTTAAAATGTGGGCTCCTAAGAGTGGGGCCCTCTGATAGGCACTTCTTTAATGTATCAAAGGCTCTTTGGTACTCCCAAGACCACCTCACTTGGGTTGGGGCACTCTTTTTTGTTAAATCTGTTAGAGGTGCTGTAATCTCTGAAAAATTGGTACAAACCGTCTGTAGTACCCTGCTAACCCCAAAAGGAAGTGGACCTGTGTCTTTATCTGTGGGGTTGGGACTTCCTTTATGGTGGCCACCTTGCTGGCGAGTGGTCTTACTATCCTTCCCCCAATGACAAAGCCCAAATATTTAATAGTGGCTTTTCCCAGGGCACTTTTTTTTGGATTGGCAGTGAGCCCTGCTTCTCTTAAGGACCTTAAGACTGCCCTTAACCTTTTTATATGGGACTGCCAGTGCCTACTATAGATGATGATGTCACCCAAGTAGGCAGCGGCATATGCCCTATGGGGTCGTAGCATCTTGTCCATTAATCTTTGGAACGTGGCTATAATGCCCCATGTAGCCCAAACGGCATAGTGACGAATTGGAATAAACCGAGAGGGGTGGCGAAGGCAGTTTTGCATTTGGATTTCTCCACTAAAGGTATCTGCCAATATCCTTTTCTGAGGTCGAGGGCGGAGATATACTCTGCTTTATCAAGGGAGTCAAACAATTCGTTCACCCATGGCATTCGGTATGCATCAAATCTGTATACTGCATTTACCTTTTGGAGGTCCACGCAAAACCTCACCTTCCCATCTGGTTTAGGGACCAACACTATAGGGCTACACCATTTGTTGTGGGACTCCTCAATCACACCCAATTCCAACATGTCTATTATTTCCCTTTCTACAAGGGCTTTTTGGCCTTCTGTCAATCTGTAGGGACGGGACTGTACTTTTATGCCAGGTTCCATCTCAATCCTATGGGACACTAAATCAGTCTTCCCTGGCAGCTCGGAAAATACATTTGGAAACTGGTCACATAATTCCAGTAGGTCTGCCCTTTGTTCCGTGGTTAACTGACCTCCCATAGGGACCTGATGGTCATTATAAGTACTACCCTTTGGAGGCTGTGAACCCAGATCTGTCTCCCCTTCCTGAGAGTGGATGAATAGCGATCTCATCATTTTCCAGGGTTTCAGGTGGGTCGCGTGGAATATTTGTTTACCTTTCCTGGACCCTGGATGAGAGATTTCATAGTTCACCTCCCCGGTGCGGCGAACTTGGAAAGGACCCTGTCACTTTGCTAGGTGTTTACTCTCTGAAGTCGGTAATAGCAGCATCACTTGGTCCCCAGGTTGGAAGACCCTAATGCAGGCATTTTGGTTATACTACCTCTCTTGACGTTCTTGAGCAGACTTCAGATTTTCCTTAGCAAACCGACATACCATGTCTAGGTTATTAGAGGGCGCCGCTCAAGTGGGGGAAGCCCTGCACGAGGTGCGCGAGAGCGCGAGGTTGTAGGAAACCAGCAACGTTTTTTATATGTATTGGGGGCTTGGGTGAATTGTGTGTATTGGGGAGGGTTGTTTTTTTTATGTGGGGTGTGTGTGTATGTATACGGGGTGGTTATATGTATTTTTTTTATATGAATTGGGTAGGTGTTTTTTTTTTTTTAATGCATTTGGGGGCGGTGGGGGAGGTTGGATATATTTGGGGGGTGGGGCTTTTTTGTATGTATTCGTGGGTGGGAAGTTTTTTGCATTGGGGGTGTGAAGTTTTTTGGTATATATCTTGTGGGGAGAATTGTGTGAGGGGAGGGAATGGCTTAGCGTGGGGTAATTGACGGAGGGTGTGGAGAGAGGGGGTGAGTAAAAGAGGGACTAAGAGTGAGACGCAGGGGAGAGAAATACATGCGAGGCGGGAGAGGGGGTGAGACGGACGGGAGAGAAATACATGGGAAGAGGGGGGGGGAGAGAGGGGGCTCGTGAGGTGTGAAATGTTTGTCCTGGGCCCCACGATTCCTGTTGGTGGCCCTGGTTTAGAGCCTTGTCACTTTATCACAGAAAGATACAACAGATATATACAGATACAACACAAACAGTGATTCCCTGGCGCACTATCAGATATTAAACCTGACGGAAGGAAGTAGTCCCATGAATCAATTGATGATATAGAAGAGATCCACAGTCCACATTGTCCCGTTCTTTTACACTGGAGACTTGTCTGGAAATAGAGCACCTGGTTATTTTAATTAGTATATAGGTATAGGTTTTTAGGTTTGAGCGCTGATCATATGCTTTTAGTTTAAATTTCTTTCACCACTTGTCACTTTATCAACTAATAGAAGACAAGACTTTGCAGTTACCTTTGGAAAAAATTGAGTACAACAAACCTAAAGTTGCCACATATACTGTTAGCGGATGAGGCCTATCCATTGCTCACATACGTCATGAAGCCACACAGCAGACAAGGATTAACCAAAGAAGAAGAAATATTTAATTATAGACTTCCCAGAGCAAGACGGTGTGTGGAGTGTGCCTTCGGCATTATGACATCAAAATGGCGAATACTATTAAAAGTTATTGAAACCAATGTGCCGAATGCTAAGAGAATTGTAAAATGTGTGGCTATACTACATAACATTGTAATTGATTTGGAAGGGAGTAATGATGTGTCAGGAGTGGCTCGTGTGCCTTCTGCTGATACCAAGCTTCTCAGATGTAGGACAAATAATTAACCTGCAAACATGGCCAAAATCATTTGCAATTCCTTTAAAGATTATTTTAATGGTGATGGCACTGTCCCATGGCAAAATAGCATTTAGATATGTAATAAACGGATTAAATCTGACCTTGTTTCCTTGTATTTTATTATTGAATTTATAAAATATTATATTTAACCATTGATTTGCAATATTTAATTTGTTGAACAGCTATCATAGTATTATATATTTTATTTTCAAATGAGAATAAAAAAATAACAGACATATTGTGAAAAATAATTAATTTATTAACATGTGCAATATCAAAACTTAAAACATTATATATAATACATTTTTCAAATATGGTACAAACATGTATCATCAGAAACACAAACTTCAATAACAAGGTGGTCAACTCTTTATTATTCTTCTACCTCCCTCAAAATGACCAATTGTATTTCATGTTATACTGTATGTGCAATTTTTTTTACAGGGTCCATAGTTCTCATGAATGGAAGAAGGTTTTTTTAAAAAGTCTAACTCCGAATCTGTACTTCCTTGGAACACAGTGATCATTTCCAATTATTTGCTTTCCAGAGAGATCATTTCTTTGTTGAATTCAGCAGAGAGCTTTTTTTTCTCTTGGGTTGAGCCTCAGGGGTTGTAACGGTCTTACACAATGATTCATCAAGATCCAGAGATACTTCATCTGAAATTCCTGAAGGAGTTTCTGGACGAGAATTAGATTCGACTACATCTGGGCTAACGTCTTCTGTTCGTTCAGAAAAAGCATGCCCTGACAGAATGGCCAAGAGGATGTATGCTCATGTGTGCTGGTACCGGCGTCCCCAGAGCGCGAAGGCTTCATCTTTCTTAACTCTTTCCTGAAGGAATGTCGCAAGCTCTTCCATTTCTCCTTTGCGAAATAACCTAAACTAAAAAACAAAACAAACTTCTGCGGTCACATGGTTTACTACAACCAATAGGATGACTCAATCCTATTGGTTTTAGTACCATGTGATGGCAGCCATTCTGGTTTTGATGACATCTTAAAAGGAAAGGAAGCAGAGCCTTTCTGATTGGCTGGCTTCCCTCCCTTTACATGACATCACATCCTATTAAAAAAAAACTGTCACATGGTTATCCCAGCCAATCAGATTGCCTGGGAACCATTTGTTAGTCAAATGTGACTTATATAAGGCCTGTCCCGTTTTATTTGATGCTAAGATGCGGAAGAGTGAACATCTCCCCATAAATTGGATTACAAGTACAGATGAAGATAAAGAAGAACCCTGAGTGGATTACAAGTACAGATGAAGATAAAGAAGAACCCTGAGTGGATTACAAGTACAGATGAAGATAATGAAGAACCCCAATTGGATTTCAAATTACAGATAAAGAAAAGAAAGAATTAAAGATTTTACCTGTGGACCGTGGCTGTTGAGGAGCATTGCACCGTTGACCAGGAGTTGCTGCTGAAGTCGGATTCAGTGGGTGAATACATCAAAAATTAAGAAAAAGATGGATTGCATTTTATTTCATGTTGTATTTTTTTGGTTGGTATTTGCATTGGCATACTGTAACTTTGGTATATTCCAATGTAAATGTCTTGTTTGGGGGTGGTTTTTATTTGCAGGCTTTTTTAAAGTTGGTAGTGTATTGGCATTTTTATTAATTCAAATGTACAGTAATCATTTTTATTTGATGCAGGTATTTATTTGATGAATGTTGTATAGCCTGGGTCCCCCGTCTGCACTTTACCTCTGGCAGCGGAGGCTCGGGGTGGGGGTGGGGAGGGTGCACGTGGGGAGGCTGCGGCAGGCGACCCAGTCGCCATAGGCTACTTTGAAAAAGTCAGTGTGTCTGACGAAACGCGTTAGGAAGCAGCGCCAACACTACGTCATCAACAAGGGTCGGAAGCAGTGGCAAGCTTCCAGCCCAGCTGCACACAGCCCCAGAATTGGCGCGGTTGATAGCCGGTCTGGTGTGGAGAGACTGACAACTCAGGACTCCTAAGATTACAGGTTTCAACACAATCCATGAGGTCTGAGACCGTGGGACACGAGCGGGCGGCGTTTGCTACATCTGACGCTGCAGGAGATCTTGCCGTGCTGTTCCCATGGTGGTGATATTATTATCATACATGCCTAATTACATTTTATGTTTGCGAGTGAGCTTGTTCCCCTCTCTCTATATTTTTATTAAACTTTTATACGTTTTTACGCTATGGGTTGTGCGCTTTCTCCTTCTGTCTAATAGATTTTTGTGGAACTGGTTCTTCTGCTGAAAGCTGCCCCACACCCATTCAAGCGACAACAACTGACTGGACATTCTGATGAGTGGATTAGTATCATCTTTTTATTTTTTATGATTCACTGCTTTACCTGTTTTATTTTTGATATAATTTGTTTTTATTTCAAAGTTATCACTTGTCATTTTGGCGCTACTATATGAAACGGTGTTTCCCTCCCCAATTTCATATTGGCCCCTTACGTGAGGAAACTGCCCCATGTTACATGTACTATAGTGTGGTGCACCTGCTGGCTTACAGAACTCCTGAGTCTTCCGCGGTGATATGGGGAAATACATCAGGACTGGCTCGTGAGGTAATGCTGAGAACTACTCACTTCTGTTACAGCGCCTCCATCTCTTCCAGGTCCCCACGACAGCAGGGAGGAGTCTCTGAAAGAGAACCTCTGGGTGCAGCTTCCCCCTGAATGACTCCACTCTCAGGCAAGAAGGTTCTTTCAAATTGGACATTCTTTATTGTCATCTTTAGTGGCAGACTGCCCATCATTGCGGCCGGTCTCTAGCCGCACATCATAAAGGTTGCCCACCTCAAGGAAGTCTCTGGACACCACTCCTAGTCAGGGCCCTAGAAGCTGTCCTTGCTCTTCCCTTACTCTCTAATAGAGTAAGGGGAATAGTCTGCCCTCCTCTCCCCTAAGGGAGGGCCACAATCCTTGCCAGAGCCCTGGCACTGTCTTGGGTCAGACAGTCTCATTCAAGTGGGATGAGACACTCACACACACTAAATCCAGGCAGTGTTGCATACTATATAGCTCCAGTAGGCACCACCCCTGTGTCACTGTTATTGGACACAGAGCATGATGTCACTTCCATCACTACACAATACACACAATCACAGGGGATGAGGGCAAACCTCATGATTACTCCTGGCAAACCTGCCATTTTAACAGGGATTATTGCACAGGAGGAGAGAGGCATGTAACCCCAAAATTACAGAGGGCTACAATCTCCCTCTGGTGGATCCAATGGTCCCCACTTGGTCCTAAATTTGCGGGGCCTTCCTTCAAACAGGCAACTGCAAAACATACAGGAAACAACAGTATCATCAATACAAAAATACATTGGCACACACCATATATAATTCAACATAATGCCTAATCACCATAACTGCATTACTGTCTTCAGAACTTTCATATTACTACAGATGGTGTACTACTAAGATTACTCCCTAGGAGAATCCAAACCTCAATAGTAATGTCTGGGGTCAGGCTTCTTTACCTCTCGCCCGTTGTGATCAATTATTGTAATGCTGTATGATCTAGGCGGCCCATTTTCTGGTCTATACTCCATTTTATGCATGTAAATGTTGCGCCCAACACTCCAAATCCTCATCAAATAACATATCCTAGCCTCTGTTCTGTGTTCAGAGTAACAAGACTTGGACTTGAGGTAGTCCTCCACTGCTTCCCTTAGCCAGGTACCCCGATTGTCCTCTATCTCCTGCATTAGAGGCTCGGGAACATAAGGATACTCCAATCCATGGGATTGCTTATATCTCGCTACTATGGCTCTCTCAGCCCTGCTTATCCTCACTAGCTTCTTATTCCCTGCTTTGCCTGGCAGGACCCAAGACAGTGGTTCCTCAGGGGCAATGAGATCATATAATATAGAGGACCCCTTTGGGATGACTATTCCCTTCTGGATTTCATCCCACCTCCTCACTAACTCCTCATGGCTTTCCGCAGCTGAGAATTCACCAACATCCCACCAGTGATCAACTACATCTCCCCGCATTAAGATAAATCTGTTGCGGTCCAACCACTCAGCATACCCCTCATACAACAGAGCCCACCACTTAGTGCTATGCTCCGAGGACTGCTTCTTTACTGCTAACGCAGTCTCAGACTCCTCAGTCTCTCCACCAGAAGAGACACAAGATGTAGTATTTGAACGGGTGGCAGTCCCATAACGTTTTTGCCTTCCCCTTACAATATGGGTATAATTTGTGGGATTCATTTTCGGGGGTGTCACAGCAGGAATTACTTCCCTCCACGACCTCTCATCAGATGTAAAACAGTCTCCTCAGTCCATGGCCGACCCAGGCCATTCCTCCGACGTGTCCCGTGACTCCCCAGACCACCCTTGGCTCGATCGGGACCCCGAGGGAGACGTGACAGGGGCAGTGGCATTGGGCAAAGGGAATGGGGAAGTGTTCTTACGTTGCGGTATCATAATTAACAGCTTGGCTATGCCACGACCTGTTGTGACGTTGGGCAGCGCAGGCTCACCACTCTTCTTGTTGCCTCGATTCTTCACCGCTTGCCGATACCTGTCAATTTCTTCCTGGGACAGACTGGTACTGATCAGCTGCGTTGACTGAGGCTTCCGTTCGGCTCCGCTGTGGCTACCGGAAGTGACGTCATCATTCTCTCGCGAGGGCACGCCATCTTGGGTGGGGTCCCCCACCTGAACTTCCTCCTCCATCTCGAAGTCCAGCGCCGGATATTCGACGTCGCCCCTCAGCTCCACTTGAGCTTTGGTCGGGCCTTTCTCTTTGGCCGCCTCCATCGGAGCCTGTGGGAGGTAAGAGGGTATCTCACCACTCCGCTGGCTTGCGATGGGATCCTCTTCCTCCGACCTCATCTCAGGTGGTTCCTCCGACACGCTGGGAGTCGCCACGGCCGTGGGACTATTCCGCTGCTCCGGCCGCACCATCGCGTGCTGTCGGGGAATTTCTATACTCAACGCCTCAAGGTCACTGGCTTCTTTTCAGCACCGCTGTAGTGGCCCGCCGGTAGGCGCATCAGCACTGATGCACGGCTTCCGTTCTCATCGTCCGACGAGGATGGTAAGGGTACCTCCACATGGGACCGGAAGCGAGGTTCCAGGTTCTCGCTACGGTTGCAGGCCTCAGCGCCATCCTTCTAAGGTACCATCATTAATAGCGATCCCCATTCTCCGGGATCAACTTCCTCTTTCTTGATTTTTGGCAAGGCCCCAGCCGTCAGCATGGCTGAGTCTCCTCCCACCTCCGCGTGCCCAGGCACGAATGGCTCCACAGCCCACAAGTAGTGGATGCCACATTGAGGGCATCTCACCGTGGTACTGGTTTCTCCGCCCAGTAGCCTGCACTGCATACATAGGCACCGCAGAGTCTCTCTATCACCCGTCTTCACTACCAGGAAGCCTCCTGGAAGTTGGTAAGGGTGTATGTCAAAGTCCGCCATGGCACAGTTAGTAGTTGCACTGGTTAAGGGAGACACACGGCACAACAGTCTCTCTTGCTCACCAGCTCTTCGCAACTGAGGGACAGGAAGCGCATATCCAGCTCCTCCCTCAGTAAGTTCAGTCTTCCATTGGCAGATGCAGGGACCCGTCCCTCTGGTGGAGATTAGAGGAGGGTCCCACAGCTTCACGTCATGACCCAGAATCGGCTCTGAGCCTGTCACATCCCAGGAGGGACGCGGCCACGGCTTTTGCACCACTTCCCCGATCAGGGTGGGGTTCTCTTTTTCGCGCCACTCCCGGCCAGGTTCTTGCAAAATCATTTTCTGCACACAGTCCACGCGGTCTCCCAGGGAAGCGGGAGCCGCCATTTTGGATCGCTCTGCAATCCCTACTAACAGCAGTTGTGACTTGAGTAGTAATCACCGTCTGGCAATCAGATACTCCATCCGCCTTCTCACACATAATTGCAATGTCCTCACAGCTATCCTCCTGGGTTGCACCCCGGGAATTCAGGCAGGACAATAAAGGCACGGTCACGGCTTTCGCACCGCTCCACAGCCTACTAAGTATAGGCGTCTCCACACACGGTTCCTCCGCTGTCCACACAGCACGTGCGCTTCCCATCTCTGGCGCGAACCGCCATTTCGGACTCTCCCCACCGCGCGGGACCTCATCACTTATAGTCGCCATCTTTGCTTTTTCTCTGCAATCACACATGGTGCTCCTCTGCTGGGCAGTCGCCATTTCGATGCAATAAAGTATGCCAGTGCACTTCTACATGTATCTCAAGTGTGTCTCTCTCAGATGTATTGCACTACCTCATGCTAGGCTAAACTCTTTCTGTATATGCTGTACACGGTATCAGTCCAGAATACGTGCTCTGTGGTTAGTAGTCTGGTTACTGGCTAGAAGTACTCTGGGCTCCTCCATGCAATACATAGGGCGTCACCTACTGTTGGCTACACCTAGCGCAGACCCTCCCAGGAGTTCCTGACCCACGTTAACCAGGCTACCCCCTAAGGCATCTTACGACTAGCTGCCTCAAGGTGACTAGAACAGCAATAACCCTGTCTCCAGATCTACTTTACACCATACAGGGCCCTAGGGTGTGCTTTGCGAGTAGCCATACTACCCCTGACTACCCCTAGGCTCCCTTCCATTCCGCAGCACTTTCCTGGTAGCATACATGTTCCTATCCTACAGTTTGCCTAGCTAAAGCCTGTCCTGATGATCTCAGCAACGCCTCCAAAAACGTAACAGTGTTTTCCCCCCCAATCTCATATTGGCCCCATATGTGAGGAAACTGCCCCATTTTTTTTTAACTTGTATTTTTTTATTGTTTTTCCAAACTGAAAACAAAGGGGAAAACAAAAGAGAGGGGGGAGGGGTGGGGAGCGGGTACAGAAAGTAAAAAGGTGTGGGGGGAGGGGGTGGTAGGGTATCATCTATCATACGCTCCTCGCAGGAAGCGTGGATACAATTACACTTGAAACATCTTTAATCAGAACAAAGTCAGTTTATCCAATAATGATTTCCTTATGTCGTCGGTCCTATTGGGTTTTTCCAAATGTATGTCTCCCACGGATCCCATGTTGTCAGGAAGGTGTGGTGCCGGTCATGAATCAGGCTTGAGAGTCTCTCCATTGTCATTATATAGTTTATCTTGTGTGAAACCTCAGTGATAGAGGGGGGGGGTCGTTCTGCTTCCAGTGTTTTGCTATTAGTGTTTTGGCTGCTGATAGGATCTGTGTCATAAAATAGTCTATTTTTCTCTCTAGGCCCTCGTTGGGTTTTAGTAGGAGCACTGTTTCTATGTTCCAGGGTAGGTCCAGGCCTGTTACCCCTTGTATTAGCCGCCTGATTCTCCCCCCAAAAAGGATTATCTTAGGGCAAGACCACCATATGTGCTTAAATGTGCCTATTTGGCCGCAGTTACGCCAACACATGGGGGAGGTTAGTGGGAAAAAAAGAGTGGAGGCGCGCTGGGGTATAGTACCATCTGTGTAGGACCTTCAGATTTGTTTCCCTGATTGTTGAGCACCGAGAGGCCCTGGCTATCCTTTCGTATATTTCTTCCCAGTCCTCTTCTTCTAAGGGGTTCCCAATATCGCGTTCCCAGTCCGATATGTTTTTGCTTGTTTGGCCTTCATTATGTTTCAATAGTGTTTGGTAAAATTTGGCAATCGTCCCCCTATTGTAGTGTCCCCTTTGGAACAGACTCTCAAAGTTGGTGAGTGGTCTGTTCCATGTGTCTCCGGGCTGGATCAAGGTGACAAAGTGGGCTAACTGCATATATTGGAATATTTGTGTACTTGAAATATTGTATTCTTCTCTTATCCCCATAAATGATTTGATCTTGCCTCCTCTTTGCATGTCTCCTAGCTTGGATAGTCCTTTCTCATCCCATTGTTTAAAGATGTTGGAGTTATGTGCTGGGGTGAAGTCAGGGTTAGATCTGATTGGTGTTAGGGGCGATGAGATGGAGGAGATTAGCTTGTGTTTGCAGTTTTTATCCCAGAACTGCCCCATGTTACATGTACTATAGTGTGGTGCACCTGCTGGCTTACAGAACTCCTGAGTCTTCCGCGGTGATATGGGGAAATACATCAGGACTGGCTCGTGAGGTAATGCTGAGAACTACTCACTTCTGTTACAGCGCCTCCATCTCTTCCAGGTCCCCACGACAGCAGGGAGGAGTCTCTGAAAGAGAACCTCTGGGTGCAGCTTTCCCTTGAATGACTCCACTCAGGCAAGAAGGCTCTTTCAAATTGGACATTCTTTATTGTCATCTTTAGTGGCAGACTGCCCATCATTGCGGCCGGTCTCTAGCCGCACATCATAAAGGTTGCCCACCTCAAGGAAGTCCCTGGGCACCACTCCTAGTGAGGGCCCTAGAAGCTGTCCTTGCTCTTCCCTTACTCTCTAATTGTTAGGAATGTGAGCACACAGCGTCTCAGGCGGAGCTCACGGCTCTCTCCTTACACTGCTCAGACCCTTCCACTACAACCACGCAAGCCCCCTTCAGCTTCATCACTAACCCCTCGGCATGGTGGGACGCTCCACGAGCTTCTTCCTCCTCGCTCTGCGCCGCAGCTGTCGGCGCGGAATCGCCGCCCCGCACGCACGTGCGCACCCCACGTTGCTTCCTCTCATGCACACGTTGGACTTACAGTGCACACACAAAAGCCCTTGAACTTATCCCCACTCAGGCTCCGCCCCCAAACACCGCATGGTTACAATCTGGCTCTTGCTGAGTGTCACCTGAGCTCTAAGAACAGCAGCCAATGCACTGAAGCTCCCTGGGCTCCTCCAGGCACGCCCCCTCTCCTGGTTGGCTGTTCCAGCTTTATATACCCTCTCTGTTCTGTGCTTCCTCGCTCGTCATAGTTTTTGTATGGGTGTTTCACAGTGCTTGTTCTTTGATTCTCTCGGTTTAGACGCGGCTTGGCAGACTACCCCCTTTGGCTCTCGACTTCGGATTGTTCCTGTTTAAGTACCTTCTGGCTCCCTTCGACCTCGGCACTCATCTCGATTCCTCCATACATCTCCTACCCCTGATCTCGGCAACGGCAACGACCATTCTCCTGGGAAAACGGTATCGGCAAGTATTCTCGCAATACACCCCATCTGGCCTGGCACCATCTAATACCACAACCCGGACACGTCCCTCGCTCTGTCGGTGTGTGTATTCATACCTGCCACCTCAGTTCTAGGGACAGGTCTGGTCTGCGGGCTACTCCGGCGTAACACTAATAGAGTAAGGGGAATAGTCTGCCCACCTCTCCCCTAAGGGAGGGCCACAATCCTTGCCAGAGCCCTGGCACTGTGTTGGGTCAGACAGTCTCATTCAAGTGGGATGAGACACTCACACACACTAAATCCAGGCAGTGTTGCATACTATATAGCTCCAGTAGGCACCACCCTGTGTCACTGTTATTGGACACACAGCATGATGTCACTTCCTTCACTACACAATACACATCACAGGGGATGAGGGCAAACCTCATGATTACTCCTGGCAAACCTGCCCTTTTAACAGGGATTATTGCACAGGAGGAGAGAGGCATGTAACCCCAAAAATTACACAGGGCTACATATATATGCATGCGTGTGTGTGTGTATATGTAAGGAATCGGGGGCCACGTCCCTTGCGGCGTGACTCCTCCTTACCCACTACCAGTACTGCAGCGGCTGCTGCCCCTGCCCCCCGTCGCTACCCATGCCGCCGCCCTGTGCATACCTTGAACTCTGCCGTCGCCATCTTGGATTCTGGCACTGGTGTTACAGACCCTCAGCTGGGCTCTACTATTTCCTGGTCTCTCAGCCATTCACGAGCAGCTCCTCGACACGCCTCCGCCATGCCCCTCGTTCGGATTGGTCACTGTCGCTTTAAATATCCGGCTGTGACTTCACTTCCTTGCTCTGCATAGCTCCTTGCTTCCTGTGTAGCCTGGATACTGTGTCGTGCTCCTGTTTGTCTTTTCTCCTACAGATTTGAACCGGCTTGTCTGACTTACCCCTCTGGCTCCCGACTTCAGCTTAACCATCACGATTCTTACCTCTCAGATCCTTGGACACGGAAACGGATTTAAACTACGGAACTCTCTATACTCGTGAACTCGGCAAGTACAACGACTATTCTAAATCTTAACCCAGGCCTGGCCACGCTACAACCACATCCCGGACCCGCTCCCTCTGCTGTCGGTGTGTATATTCAACATCCCACCTCAGTACAGGGGACTGGCCTGGTCTATGGGCTGCACAGCGTGACATTATGCAGAGCCCAACAGAAACAGACCTGACTGAGGTGGGCCAACTAATCAGGGGACTCGCGCAATGCATTGATACTTTGGGAAATCAGATCACAAGCCTGGTAATGCAGCTTTCCCAGCTTTCACTACAGCCTATTCCGGCCCCAGCCGCGCAGGGTGGCGACCGGCCATCAGAACTCAGGATTCCTACGCCTAAAGCATATGCGGGTGACCCTCTAGCCTGTCGTGGGTTTTTGAATCAATGTGAAATACAGTTTGAGATTTCTCCCAGCCTGTTCCCCACCGGACGCACCAAGGTAGCCTATGTTTACTCTCTTTTAACAGGGGACGCCTTGGCATGGGCCTCTCCCATCTGGGAGTTGCGTGCGGAAACCACCCAGGATTACCAGCTCTTTTGCCAAGAATTCCAGCAGGTATTTGATATTCCCGCCCGCAGAGATACTGCTGCTGCTTCTCTTGTTCAATTGTCTCAAGGTTTGTCCGACTCTATAAAGGATGAACTTGCAGTTCAGCCCAGGCCCCAGGGATTGGAGGAATTGATCGCAATATGCATACGAGTGGATCAGCGCCTTCAACAGGGCCGTCATGAACGCCAGCGTCCCAGAATTTTCTCTTCTGACCCTATTCTTCCCAGATCCTTCCCAGCTATTCATCCTGTTCTAGACACTGTGGAACCCATGCAGATTGCCAGTCAAGAGTTCCGTAATACCGACAGGACTGCCGATAGAACCCATGACCGGACTGCCGAAAGGGCTCGTCGCCGGAATGAGGGCCTTTGCTACTACTGTGGATCTCCTGAACATACGGTACGTTTTTGTCCTTTAAGGCCCAAAGAACAAACACGACCAATGGGGAAAGAGGGACTCATTTTGGGGTCAATATCTTCTCACCCTATCTCTGAAGAGGAACTCCCTAAGAGAATTATGCTTCCAGTCTCGCTTAAAGGTCCGAATTTTCGCGTAACCACAGCCGCTTTTCTTGATTCAGGATCCGGTGGTAACTTTGTGGATCAAGATTTTGCTACTCTTAACAAAATTCCACTCATCGCTAAGAAATCGCCGATTGGCCTCGAGGCTATTGATGGTCGTCCTTTGCAACCTGCCTTCATCACGTTAGAGACTCTTCCTCTCACCCTTTCTGCCGGTACTCATACCGAAATCATATCCTTTGACGTGATGCACTCTCCTGCCGTTCCAGTTATCCTAGGATTACCCTGGCTACAGCAGCACAACCCACGCATTGATTGGAGGGATGGCAAGACAATTCAGTGGGAGCCAGAGTCAGATGCCTCACCATTGCCGGTCATTTCTCCTACCACAGTCCTCGCGGGAGTGGAAACGCCCCCGGCTAAAGTTTCCGCTCTTCCTGAAGCATATGCGGATTTCATCGACGTGTTTAGCAAGACACAATCGGAGGTTCTACCTCCTCACAGACCTTATGATTGCCCCATTAATCTGGTTCCAGGCGCTGTTCTTTTTCGAAATGTAAGTCCTACCCCTTGTCTCTCCCTGAAACTGAAGCCATGGCAGCATACATCAAAGAAAACCTTGAAAAAGGATTCATTCGTAATTCTTCGTCCCCCGCTGGTGCCGGTTTCTTTTTTGTCAAAAAGAAAGATGGATCCCTGAGACCATGCATTGATTACCGAGGGCTCAATCTCATCACAGTCAAGAATCGATACCCCCTTCCGCTGATCTCCGAACTTTTTGATAGGCTTCAAGGGGCAAAAAAAATTTCCAAGCTAGACCTCCGAGGAGCTTACAATCTTGTTCGCATCCGAGAAGGCGATGAATGGAAGACTGCCTTCAATACCAGAAGCGGCCACTACGAATATCTTGTAATGCCCTTCGGTTTATGTAATGCTCCTGCTGTTTTTCAGGATTTCATGAATGATGTATTCCGTGATGTTCTCAACTCTTTTGTAATTGTCTATCTGGACGATATCCTAATTTTTTCTAAAAATCTTCAAGATCATGTCCAGCATACCAGGCTCGTTCTCGCTCGCCTTCGTGTCAATAATCTCTACGCTAAGCTCGAGAAATGTCTTTTTCATCAAACCTCTACTGCCTTCTTAGGCTATATAATTTCTGATAAAGGATTTTCAATGGACCCTGAAAAACTTAAGGCTGTTTTGGATTGGCCTCAGCCCAACTCTCTCAAAGCCATCCAGCGTTTTTTGGGCTTCTCCAAATACTAAAGGAAATTCATCCGAAATTTTTCCACCACTGTGGCTCCTATTACGGCCCTTACCAAGAAGGGAGCTGACCCGTCTGTATGGCCTCCGCAGGCCGTCTCGTCCTTCGAAACCCTGAAACAAGCTTTCGTCTCGGCACCCATCCTGCGACATCCCGATGTTAGTCTTCCTTTTACTTTAGAAGTTGATGCATCTGATTGTGGTGCAGGCGCCATCCTGTCCCAGAGATTCTTGCCTCAAGATAAGCTTCATCCATGCGGTTTTTTTTCAAAGAAGTTTTTGCCCGCTGAAAAGAACTATGATGTTGGCAATAGAGAGCTCTTGGCTATCAAGATGGCCTTACAGGAATGGAGACATCTCCTGGAAGGTTCCCGCGAACCTATCTCTATATTGACCGACCATAAAAATCTTCTGTATATCGAAAATGCACATCGTCTGGGGTCTCGTCAAGCTCGCTGGGCACTATTCTTCTCAAGATTTAATTATACTCTGTCTTATATTCCTGGTTCTAAGAACACAAAAGCTGATGCCTTGTCCCGACAATTTTCTCCGGAGGAAAGATCCGAAGAGACCCCTGAAACTATTGTACCCTCTAAGTTTATAATTTCCGCCAACTCATTTGACATTCTCGAAAAGATCGTTGAAGCTCAAACACAAATTCCGAGTGGTCTAGAGGTACCGGAAGGAACTCTTTATGCCGCACCCAGGTTTCATCAAAAGATATTAGAATGGGGCCACTCTGTCCGTTCAGCCGGCCATCCCGGCTTCAAAAGAACTTTGGATCTTATCAAGCGTACTTTTTGGTGGCTTAATATGGCAAAGATGGTTCATGAATTTACTAGTGCTTGTCCAGTATGCGCACAAAACAAGACTCTTCATCAAAGACCCTCAGGCTTGCTCATGCCCTTGCCAGTACCTGAACGTCCATGGTCACATATTTCAATGGATTTCATTGTGGATCTACCCCCTTCCAGAGGGATGAATACCATTTTGGTCATCGTTGACCGTTTTTCAAAACAGGCCCACTTTGTTCCACTCAAAGGACTTCCCTCCTCGCCCACCCTAGCTGATATCTTCACCAAGGAGGTGTTTCGCATCCATGGGATACCTACTTCCATAGTCTCGGACCGAGGCACGCAATTTATATCAAAATTTTGGCGGGCTTTCTCCAAGAGGCTTGGCATGGCGCTATCCTTCTCGTCAGGCTATCACCCCCAGACTAATGGGCAAACAGAAAGACTAAATCAAACGCTGGAACAATACCTGCGGTGTTTTATTTCCGATTCCCAGGATAATTGGGTTGACCTGCTACCTTGGGCAGAATTTGCAACCAATTCACTTCGTAATGAATCCACGCATGAAACCCCATTCTTCGTGAATTATGGTTTCCACCCAAGTCGACTGACAATCTCAAACATTCCGATAGGAGTGCCGGCGGCTGATGAACGGGTAACTACTCTTCAGAAGTCATGGATCAAGATTCAGTCCGCGCTTCTTAGCGCCGCTCAGAAATTCAAGTCTCAGGCAGACCACCGTCGTCAACAGGCCCCTAATTACAAGCCAGGGGACCGAGTTTGGCTTTCGTCTAAGAATATCAAGTTGAAGTCTCTGACCCCGAAATTAACACCTCGATTCTTAGGGCCTTTTCTGATTCAGGAACAAATTAATCCTGTGGCATTTCGTCTGCAACTTCCGTCTTCCATGAGGATTCCAAACGTATTCCACGTTTCCCTGCTAAAGCCATTCGTCCAGAGCAAACGGTTCCCTGCTAAGACCCATAGACCCAAACCAGTCACGGTCCAAGGACAACCTGAATTTGAAATCCAGACAATCATGGATTCTCGTGTATCCAGAGGAAAGATACAATTCCTTGTTCACTGGAAGGGTTATGGTCCAGAGGAACGCTCTTGGGTACCCAAGGAGGACATCCATGCCCCAGTTCTCTTGGACCGCTTCCACAAGAAATTTCCGCAGAAGCCTTGGATGGATCGTCCTGAGGTCGATCCTGAAGGGGGGGGTACTGTAAGGAATCGGGGGCCACGTCCCTTGCGGCGTGACTCCTCCTTACCCACTACCAGTACTGCAGCGGCTGCTGCCCCTGCCCCCCGTCGCTACCCATGCCGCCGCCCTGTGCATACCTTGAACTCTGCCGTCGCCATCTTGGATTCTGGCACTGGTGTTACAGACCCTCAGCTGGGCTCTACTATTTCCTGGTCTCTCAGCCATTCACGAGCAGCTCCTCGACACGCCTCCGCCATGCCCCTCGTTAGGATTGGTCACTGTCGCTTTAAATATCCGGCTGTGACTTCACTTCCTTGCTCTGCATAGCTCCTTGCTTCCTGTGTAGCCTGGATACTGTGTCGTGCTCCTGTTTGTCTTTTCTCCTACAGATTTGAACCGGCTTGTCTGACTTACCCCTCTGGCTCCCGACTTCAGCTTACCCATCACGATTCTTACCTCTCAGACCCTTGGACACGGAAACGGATTTAAACTACGGAACTCTCTATACTCCTGAACTCGGCAAGTACAACGACTATTCTAAATCTTAACCCAGGCCTGGCCACTCTACAACCACATCCCGGACCCGCTCCCTCTGCTGTCGGTGTGTATATTCAACATCCCACCTCAGTACAGGGGACTGGCCTGGTCTATGGGCTGCACAGCGTGACAGTATATAGGGACTGCAGTGTGTGTTGTGTTGTGCGTGTGTGCTGTGCCTGTTGGTTGTCTGTCTGTGTTATGATTGAGTGTTGTGTGTGTTGGTTGTGATGTTGTGACTGTGACTGTGTTGTGATTGAGTGTTGGTTATGATTAAGTGGGTGTTGTGTGTGTGTGCATGCTGTGCCTGTTGGTTGTCTGTCTGTGTGTGTTGTGATAGAGTGTGTGTTGGTTGTGATTGAGTGTTGATTGTGTGTGTTGTGATTGTGTGTGTGTGGGTGTTGTGATTGAATGCAGCTGTGCCCCAACTGAGGGGGGCGCCCCGGGCTTAAGTTTAGGCGGGGCGCTTGCGTCAAAACCTGGGTGCGCAGGCAAAAAAGATGTGCGCGCGCGCGGGCGGCCAAACAGAATAGTGCAGGCGGCGGCCACGTGATTCGGAGGTACGGGGGAGGAGCATGCCCCAGCGCACTGATGTCAAACGCCCCTCCTTCCGGTGTCTGCCCTACAATAGCGTTGTGTTCCTGCTCTTCTCCGCTGGCAACCTGCTTCGCTGTGATCCTCTACAAGTGAAAGGGTAGGCTGCCACTATATCAATCATACTATGAATGTACAGAAATAATTAAAAAAAAAAAGTGTAAACACTTCCCCGCTCGTGCTTGCAAAATTATGCAGAACACCCTGTGCTCATGCTTGGAGAGTTGGTGATGTCACCGCTCTCAGCGGCAGTGTGGACGCAGCCTAATTTTGCAAGAGCGAGCTGTTGAAGTATGTAAGTATTTAGGATGCGCTTATAGTGCCGGCGATTCGACGTCGCCCGAAAACATGCATTGTCGCCGCCGCGTGCGCTTATAGTAAGCGTGACGTGGCGACGCGATTTTTGTGAAGCCGGCAATATTTGATTTTTCAGGGGCTGTCGCCTCTTGTGACAGCCCCTGAACCAATCAATGGCCTGCTCGCCCGCGCCGCCACAAAGCGAAATACAACTTTCGACTAGCGGCGACGCATGACGTCGCCGTCTCGGGCACGATATGCGCGGCCTTAGACATATTTGTATTTACATTGTATACCGTTTAATAAAGGGTTTTTTTCATGTGATTTTGATTACATCAGGCAGGGGGGGCCCGAGAAATTTCATGGATAAAAAGGGGGGCTCGGCTTAAAAAGTTTGCTCACCCCTGTTGTAGAATACTGGCTGCCGCCTCTGCATTGTGCCAGCATTCTGCCAATAGACAGTTTACTCTAGTAAGGCTATAGCACAAACATTCTACCATTAAACATGACACACAATTTTTGAAAATAGTACAAGCATTCTGCAATTAAATATTTTGTATGGCACAAGCATATACTGTACTATTAAAAACATTTTACACGACTTAAAAAAAATGTTGTTATACTACTACACGACTTAAAAAATTAATAAATCAATATACCAACTTGTGATGGACAATATCTCCCCTATTTCTCTCCACATTGTCATGTAAATAGCGGTCGTGGTATGCCTTGCTGCGCTTGTTCCACAAAGGATTGTGCCTATAAACGTCAGAAATGAACTGTTCAATGTTATCCATTGTATTTCTATTTCACTGTATAGAACAAATTACTGCTACAGTAATTACAAAATATGCCTTCAGCTATTAGTATATAAGCTATTAACTGTATATAAAAGCTGTCTAACTGTAACACATATTCCCCTCCCCCCCCCCCCCCAATCGCAGATAGGGACCATGTGGGGAAATCTACATATGTTACCAGTGTGGTGCAATACCTGATAGGCTCACAGGAGGCCTGAACATCCGCCACTGGGAGCCTGGGGTGTATCCTGGAACGTACTGCTTTCAGCGCCTCCACCTATGCAGGGATTCTAGTGTATAGAATAACCCCTTTCACAGGAATCACATACAGTAAGTACTTACACCAGGGTATGGATAAAACAGTTTACTATACTGCTGCGGCCAAGTTTATTCGAGCATTTGCCCGTTCTTGGCCGCAGCAGTAGCCTGGCGCGCGCCCGAGGGTGACGGGCGCGCGCCGAAGCAGCGGAAGAGCGCCCTCCGATCGGGGCGCTCTCCCTACCGCTGCCGGGTCCGCCGGGTCCCCCGGAACCCCCTGCCGCCGTCGGGGAGCCCTGGACGCGCGTGCAGGGGGCGCAGGCTCCCGAAGACGCGTGACCGCGCGTCTATGACGCGCGGCACGCCGAGGGGCGGCCACTAGCAAGCCGGGAAATCTCCCGGCTTGCGGTACCGGCCACACTTTAATAAAGTGTGTCGGTAGTGTATGCACTACAACATAACACATCACAATACATCAACAATAGTAACACAGCAGTGTCACCCTTTAACCTGGCCTCACTGGGCCTCAACCCCACCACCATCCACCCAAGTGTCTCAAATGGCCCCACAACCCCACCCGTGTGGAACAGCGCTGCCCACTAATATGAGGTGTGTAGTTGGTGCACTTGGTGACATCATGGTACCTGCGGGTGTGTCCACACCCGGGCGCGCAGATGCTGTACTTGGCTGATGGATCCGAAAGCGTGATCCACGATGCTTCCGCTCTTGATGCGTGGGCTGGCGTCCCGCCAGACAATCCCACCAGGAAGATAGTCTCTATCTTGAGTGATGTCTGCGTCCAGACACAATTGTCAGGGGCTCGCAGCACTGCAGCTGTGTCCCTGAACTTAACAAATAACTAATGGGGCAGAGCACCTACCTAGGGCCTGTCCCTGTCGCAACCATAATCTATGGTATGGCTCAGGGCCTGTCTGGGGCCTAGGGGGGTAACCTAGCCTAGTATGCAAGGGCTACTGCTCCCTACACACTTCCTTCCCTAACCTGCTCCCAGCTCTGACTCTCTCATGTCCTTCACTGTCTGCTTCCTGACTGCACACAACAATGTATCCAATTCCCCGCTGCAGAGAATCTGTAAGTCTTAGTGGCTGGAATGCAGCATGTGATCTGGGTGAAAGTACAGTCCCCAGAGGCTGCTGGTAATTGTAGTCCACTCAGGACCTATTTAACATTGGGGCCGCGTGCTCTATGTGTAATGGCCGCCGCGAGCTCTATCTGCGCCTGTGTGAACCTGTAATGGCCGCCGCTCTCTCTGACACTCATGCGCAAAGCCCTTACTTGGCTGCCTGCCTTCTGCGCATGCATAACTTAAAATGGCGGCCCCCGCTACCTGGATGCGCTACGCGGACCCTCCTGAGCATCGGAGCGCTCTCTGCTCTGGCACCCACCTTTGCGAACACCCGGCGGGTCCGTCGCTGACTCCATCGGTACCTGTGACCAAGGCAAGAAGGTGGGGTCTCTGGGAGCCCAAGGGGACCGGGGCTACAAACTCCCTCTGGTAAAAACCCAACAACCTCGCTTGGGAGAGTGTCATGCTGCATGATGTTATATAATAAAAATGCATTGCATAGTATATACAACAGATCACATGCACTTTATCATCAACGGTACATAACTCAATAATCATATGAACAAACGAGACCAGCTGAGAATCATAGTGGGGTACCCCTAACAGATCGATTGAGGGCTCCTCACTTTGACTCCTGTGAGTCTCTTCAGTCACTCCTTCTGGAGAGTGACTTGCCTCATTCCGCAGCTCAGTCTCTTCCCTTGAGGGGGATGAATGTCTCAACACAGTCTCTTTGAGGCACAAAGCATAGGCTCTGTAAATCCCGAGGCTGTCTCACTGGCATCACCTTATCTAGCATTTGACCATAGGGCCCTTCACCCGTAGCTCCTTCGGGAGATACCCCTGCGATCGGAAGGCCCCTTTGAGAGGTTCCCTCCATAGAGTCCTCAGAGGTGGAGTTATTTACAGCCTCTGGTTCCAAACCACCGCCTCCCCCTGGTGTAAAGAATAGTAAGGAGTCTCTGTGCCAGACCCTTACCCAGCCATCCGCGGCATGAATGTCGATTTCCAGGAGGTCCTGCCATTTTCCTCGGTCCACCACATGGTGAATGAAACGCTCCATCGTGTGCATGAAAGAGGCAATAATTACCAGAGCGGTCATAGCACAGATTTTGTCAGCTCCAGCAGTCCCTTTAGCGGTGACGTCTTCTGGGGACATCACAAGATCGACGTGCAGGTCCATGTCTTGTGACGAAAAGGCTTGAAGGTTCCTCTTGTAGGAGTAAGTGCCGTGCAGGGCCGCTGTACTGGATACCTCCATTGCTGTCTGCAGGGAGTAATGGTTTGATGCCTCACCGCTACACTGGCTGCTGACGGTTCTCAGGTCATCTGAACCGCTGTCAGGTACCATCTCCGCTGCACTGGTTACCTTGATGGAGTCAACTCGGCTCTCTGGTCTGCAGAGATCTTCTAGGGGGGACATCTCCGCCAGGACGCGATGACTGGGTGAGCCCATCGCCCTGGTGACCATACTTTTGGAGCCACCATGCTCTGCGATCACCGGGGAGCTCACACCCGACACCCCTTGGTGGCCCATGCGTGGACCTCCTGCCTTGAGGGCACCCACATAGTGGAAAATTAAATTGAACAATTTGACTGAAAAATAGGATAGGGCACCCCAGGTCTGAGATCTCAGCATCGCCTCCAAATGTAACACAGTTGCCGCCCCCCCCCCAATCGCAGATAGGGACCATGTGGGGAAATCTACATATGTTACCAGTGTGGTGCAATACCTGATAGGCTCACAGGGGGCCTGAACCTCCGCCACTGGGAGCCTGGGGTGTATCCTGGAACGTACTGCTTACAGCGCCTCCACCTATGCAGGGATTCTAGTGTGTAGAATAACCCCTTAGACAGGAACCACACTTCCTGTAAGTACTTACACCAGGGTATGGATAAAACAGTTTACTATATGCACTACAACATAACACATCACAATTCATCAAGAATAGTAACACAGCAGTGTCACCCTTTAACCTGGCCTCACTGGGCCTCAACCCCACCACCATCCACCCAAGTGTCTCAAAAGTCCCCACAACCCCACCCAAGTGTGGAACAGCGCTGCCCACTAATATGAGGTGTGTAGTTGGTGCACTTGGTGACTTGATGGTACCTGCCGGGTGTGTACATACCCGGGCGCGCAGATGCTGTACTTGGCTGATGGATCCGAAAGCGTGATCCACGATGCTTCCACTCTTGATGCGTGGGGTGGCGTCCCGCCAGACAATCCCACCAGGAAGATAGTCTCTATCTTGAGTGATGTCTGCGTCCAGACACAATTGTCAGGGGCTCGCAGCACTACAGCTGTGTCCCTGAACTTAACAAATAACTAATGGGGCAGAGCACCTACCTAGGGCCTGTCCCTGTCGCAACCACAATCTATGGTATGGCTCAGGGCCTGTCTGGGGCATAGGGGGGTAACCTAGCCTAGTATGCAAGGGCTACTGCTCCCTACACACTCCCTTCCCTAACCTGCTCCCAGCTCTGACTCTCTCATGTCCTTCACTGTCTGCTTCCTGACTGCACACAACAATGTATCCAATTCCCTGCTGCAGAGAATCTGTAAGTCTTAGTGGCTGGAATGCAGCATGTGATCTGGGTGAAAGTGCAGTCCCCAGAGGCTGATGGTAATTGTAGTCCACTCAGGACCTATTTAACATTGGGGCCGCGTGCTCTATGTGTAATGGCCGCCGCGAGCTCTATCTGCGCCTGTGTGAACCTGTAATGGCCGCCGCTCTCTCTGACACTCATGCGCAAAGCCCTTACTTGGCTGCCTGCCTTCTGCGCATGCATAACTTAAAATGGCGGCCCCCGCTACCCAGATGCGCCGCGGAGCGCTCTCTGCTCTGGCCCCCACCTTTGCGGACACCCGGTGGGTCCGTCGCTGACTCCAGCGGTACCCGCGACTGCGCTCAAGGCAAGAAGGGGGGTCTCTGGGAGCCCAAGGGGACCGGGGCTACATGTATATATATATATGACAAACACACAAAAAGAATGTTGCTCACACTACATGTGTATGTGGATAAACCAGACCCAATAAATAATATTGACTATCTTGGAATATAAACTAAACCAAGGGAGTCCAAAGTAAATGGGAAACTGTAGGTGCTAGTGGATAACAATAATATTAAACACACAAAAGACTAAGACAATCCCCAAAAAGCAGCACTCTAAATATACCACAAAATAACTAGTAACGTAATACCAAAAGACCAGGAAACTAAAGTCAGAATAGAAAATGAATAGATTTTAATAGCGAGCAAAAAAAACACTAACATTTAAAAACATATACACACTAAAGGCAGCAAAAAATACAAATAGACTGTGACTAACTGAAAATTGCAAAAATAAGTATAGCTGAAAAATAAATCAAAAGCAAAAAATGTGTCTAAACAATAAGCCTAATAACTATATAAAGCGACACAGAAAAAGCTAAATAATTCAAAATTCCCCTGGAAAAAAACTAAAGTATAAGATGTATTACTATGCTAAGGACATAAAGAAAGGTATGGCATAAATAAACCTATACACAGTACAAAATAACGTACATAAGAAAAATAACTTAAACCAAAGGGGAGGCACAGGGGAGACAAAAGATGAAAAAAAGACTCAAACCCTAAACAGCAATAAAAAATACCAAAATCAAAAAAAGATGCATTCAATGCTTGTGGTAACTGCACAGAAGCAAATAGGACACATGGCTGTAGAATCACAAAAAGCCAGTGCCCTTTGCACAAATAAGACAACCTAGGGTAGGTGTTCCATAGGAGATAATGACTCCAAATAGCAGAGAAAATGATACTCAGCTGCCATATAGTGATAATGGAGTCAGTCCCACGGAATTGAACTCCAGGATGTGTGAAAATGAATCATGCAGTCCACAAGAGAAGCACCCAGAGTCACGCCACAAAATGATGAATAGCTGCCTGGAGTGGACACTCTATGCGTTTCGCCCGTGGGGGGCTTCTTCCCGGAAGATGCTTATGGGGCATGGGGGCCAGCCTGGGGTCACCCACCCGACCCCTGTCACCCCCTGCCTCTGTCACCCTGTCACCCCCTGCCCCTGTCACCCCCTACCCCTGTCAACCCCTGCCCGTCAACCCCTGCCCCTGTCAACCCCTGCCCCTGTCACCCCCTGCCTCTGTCACCCTCTGTCACCCCCTGCCTCTGTCACCCCCTGCCCCTGTCACCCCCTGCCTCTGTCACCCCCTGCCTCTGTCACCCCCTGCCCCTTTCACCCCCTGCCTCTGTCACCCCCTGTCCATATCACCCTGTCACCCCCTGCCCCTGCCACCCCCTGTCCATATCACCCCATCACCCCCTGCCCCTTTCACCTCCTGCCAACCCCTGCCACCCCGTGTCACCCCCTGCCTCTGTCACCCTCTGCCTCTGTCACCCCCTGCCCCTGTCACCCCCTGCCTCTGTCACCCCCAGTCACCCCCTGCCCCTTTCACCCCCTGTCCATATCACCCCGTCACCCCCTGCCTCTGTCACCCCCTGCCTCTGTCACCCCCTGCCACCCCCTGTCCATATCACCCCCTGCCCCTGCCACCCCCTGCCACCCCCTGTCCATATCACCACGTCACCCCCTGCCCCTGCCACCCCCTGCCTCTGTCACCCCCTGCCTCTGTCACCCCTTGCCACCCCCTGCCCCTGTCAACCCCTGTCTCTGTCACCCCCTGCCACCCCCTGTCCATATCACCCTCTGCCCCTGTCACCCCCTGTCAACCCCTGCCCCTGTCACCCCCTGCCCCTGTCAACCCCTGCCCCTGTCACCCCCTGCCCCTGCGTGTGGGGGGGAGAGTGTGTGTGTGTGTGGGGGAGGAAGAGTGTGTGTGTGTGTGTATCAGTGGCTGTGTGTGTATGTCTGTGCAGGCCAGCAGTGACTGTGTGGGTGTCTGTGCATGGTCAGTGTCTTTGTTGGTCTGTCTGTGTGTGTCTGTAGGTCAGTGGCTGTGTGCTTCTGTGCAGGTCAGAGAGAGAATGGGGGGGGGGGAAGAGAATGGAGGGGGGGAGAGGGAGATGGGTGGGGAGAGAGAAGAGGGGATTGCGAGAATGGGGGTGGGGAGGGAAGGGAGAGAAAATGGGGGGGGAAGTAGAGAGAGAATGAGGGACAAGGCCGCCAACAGGGGGTCTGCCGGGGTTGACGTCCCGGGCCCGGTGAGTCAGTCAACCACCCTCTCTCTCTCACTCTCCCTGTCTCTCTCACTCTCCATCAGTCTCTCTCACTCTCTCTCTCACTGTCTCTCCCACCCTCTCACACTCTCCCACCCTCTCACACTCTCCCACCCTCTCACACTCTCTCTCTCTCTCCCACCCTCTCTCACTCTCCCACCCTCTCTCACTCTCCCACCCTCTCTCACTCTCCCACCCTCTCTCACTCTCCCACCCTCTCTCACTCTCCCACCCTCTCTCACTCTCCCACCCTCTCTCACTCTCCCACCCTCTCTCACTCTCCCACCCTCTCTCACTCTCCCACCCTCTCTCACTCTCCCACCCTCTCACTCTCCCACCCTCTCACTCTCTGCCTCCCTCTCTCTCTCCCACCCTCTATCACTCTGCCTCCCTCTCTCACTCTCCCTCCCTCTCTCACTCTGCCTCCCTCTCTGCCTGCCTCCCTCTCTCTCTGCCTGCCTCCCTCTCTCTCTCTGCCTGCCTCCCTCTCTCTCTCTGCCTGCCTCCCTCTCTCTGTCTGCCTCCCTCTCTCTGTCTGCCTCCCTCTCTCTGTCTGCCTCCCTCTCTCTGTCTGCCTCCCTCTCTGTCTGCCTCCCTCTCTGCCTCCCTCTCTCTCTCTCTGTCACCCTCTCTCTCTCTGTCACCCTCACCCACTCTCTTCGTTTTTATCTTAACTGCCCTATACCTACACCGAAATAACCTATTCTGCTTTCTTCCAGATCTGACTCTCAAGTTTCACACGGGGGACATTAGAAGACAGGTAAGGAACACCTCCCCTCCAGTATACTACCTTGAGAGACTGCGGATCAGGTAAGATCCCAGGTGGGATTGCTGCTTTGGAAATTGTTAAGAGGGGGCATCCTGACACTGGTTAATGCGTTCAGAATCATTCACATCTGGCTTTTGTTTTTTTGAGGTCATCCGACACACCCACACACACACACACACACACACACACAGATACTGTACTTTTCGAAATAAACCTACGTTTCTATGAAAATTTAAGTTTTGTTTTTTTTGCGGCCCACCTAGACTTAAACCTTGTTTATTTGGCCCTTGTTAGCATTTGAGTTTGACATGCTTGGTGTACACACACACACACACACACACACTAAGGAAGCTCTCATCCGGATTGATAAGCATATCATTGTCGTGCCCGCAAGTAACAACGTGGAGAGTATGATCGCAGCCTTAGACATTCGCACAACAAATATTTTCATACTGGTGTTCCTAATGTATGTAGCCCTGTTTCCCCCTAAACAAGAAGGCTACCGGTGGTGCCGCTACCTGTTGGTTCACAGATAACCTAAGCCTACGCCACTGGGAGCCTGTGGTATAGTTATCGTCTCGGTACAGCGCCTCCACTGGCGAGGAATCCCACCGTAGTGGGAGAAGCCCCTCACCGGAACCAATATACACAATAATAACACACCTGTGTACTATAACAGGGTTTACTAAACACATAAGAAAATATAGCATCCAACATAACACGGCCCTCAAGGCCTTCCTCAACCAATAACATCTCCCGTGTGGAACTCCCAAAATCCTGGAGTGTCTGGGCACTTAACCCCGTAGTGTCCCCAAGCCATTCCCTCCCACAAAGAGGGTGTGTGGGATAGTGCGCTTCCCTTTGTGTGTTGGGGCCCGTTGGTGCACGTGGATAATACCTCCCTGGTCTCAGTCAAGACCAGGTCAAATTAGGGGGAGACTCCGTGGATCCGCGACGTGGCCCTACACCGCAATCCACCAGCTCCTATGCTGAGGGAATCCTTGGGCAGATCCCCCTGGAGGGGCTTCCAGCTGGAGTGTACCCCTTTAAGATAGTCTCTATTGATGTGTCCTTGCTTTGCTCACGCGCAGCAGGCCGCACTTCACCTTCAGAGATAAATAAGGTCCTGAAGCTGAGGCCTCTACTGACACACTACTGGGAAAGGGTCCCCATCTAAGGCCATCCCCTGCTGCATACATCAATTACAGTGACTAAGGGAATCTACCTGGGACCTTGGGGGGGAAACCTGGCCTAGTCCAGGGGAGCACTGCTCCCTGGACAGTACCTTCACCCTCTTCCTCTGGATCCAGACTGCCATGTGCACCCAAGCGTGCAAAATGTATCTCTCTCCTCCGTGTTTCCAGGAGCCCTATTGGTCCTCCCGCAACAAGTGCAGCCACCCCATAGGATGCTGGGGCTTGTAGTCCCCTTCCTTAGGCTGCGGTCCCAGTCATGACTGTGACACGCACGCCCGGCAGGGGGGGGGGGGTGGCGCGTGCACAGCGCTAACCGCGATCTGCGGTCTCCAGGAGGGAGCTTGCGACGGGAGGGGGCGTGGTCGGGGATTTGCAGGGCGTGGCCATCACGTCACGCGGCTGGTTCGCCCTCATTGGGTGAACCGCCGGTGGGGGCGTGGCCACGCCTCCGTCGCAAGGTTTAAACTCAATTTCATTGAATTGTAAAAAAACCTTGCAGTACGGCGCGGCTGCACCTTCAGCTGAAGGTGACTACTGGGCCCAGCCCCATTGAGGGGCGGTGCTTACACGCACAGCACACGCCACGCCGTGCGCTGTGGCAGTTACTGGGACCGCAGCCTTTGCCTTGACATATGGGCCACCGTACTCCTCTTGCACTGCGCATGCTCGAGCTGGCAAGGATCGCCGGGTCCTTGTTGCGCATACGCAAGCCTCCTAGAAATGGCGGCGCCCTTAACCGCCGTTCGCCTCGAGCGACCCACTTGCCCGCAGTACCTGTGCCGGGTCTGCCTGCCATTCCGGCAGCACCCGACACCTGCCTGCAGCGCGCCCTGATCTACCGCACGCCACTGGCAGCCCTGCCTGAGTCCCCACGGGGTCGTCCCCCTCTCGCACAGCCCGGAGATAGGTGGGGGACCTGGCTACATGTATAAACGGTTTGGAAGCAATGCTTTACAGCATTGCAGCTACATGTAATCGTTCACTGCACTTTAAGTTACTAACCACAGATTAAGGTCATTAAAATCACACGTTCAAAGTACAGCCCACTTCTGCAGCATTTAGAGACATGCTGTACTAAGCTGTGCTACTCCATTAAATACTTTACAGCACAGCTAAGTAATTATGACTTCTTAAAGCCAATTCAAGTCAGTGGGCTGGAAGGTGTCTTCCAGTCATCAGGAGCTCTAATGGAGTAACACTGCCTAGTAAAATAACCCTCAATGGCCAATTCACATTAATAAGGCCGCAAGGTGTCTTCCAGCACCAGACATGTCTAAAGTGTTATTACCTATATGGTATACCACAGGAAAAAAAACAAATAACATACATCCTAATGTTATACAATAGTTCAGTGGCTCACAAACTCCTCCTCAGGGACTCCACACCCCACAGCATGTTTCTAGGAATATCACATACACTTTCATTTCACTTTCATATTATGGTTGTAATTATATATCACATATACAAACATATTTCAGTGATTTGGATAGCCTTCCAGTGAAAGGCTTGCTTGCTTGGAGCCGCTGTTACCAGCCCCCGGGTGAATACTCCCGATGTGACTGCATGGGGAACGCTGCACTGAGCATTACTGAGAGTCCTGCCCGCACTCTCTGACCACCCCGCGCCTTCAGTGGAATGTACACACATCACCACAGCAAGTAACCAATGAGGAGCTGCGGTGACGTCTAAAAAAAAAGACGTTATTGCTGATTGGTTAAGGCTTCTAGTAACGGCGCTAGGCGTGGGGGCGTGGCTTTAGTAACCGCTGGGGGGGCTGTCCGGGTGAGCGGGTGTAACGGGGCTGCGGTGTGGTTGGTCATGGAGACAAGGCAGTTTGTGTACGGGGTGCCGGCAGCCCGGGTGTGCACGGTGTGTGCCAGCAGCGGCAAAGGGCTGTCACCTATGAGCGTGTGATTGTGGCGCCTGACTACAGCCAGGGTGCGCGGCACTTGGTTGTGTGCTTATAAACAGGGGGTGTCTGCTTATAAACAGCGTGTGGGAACCAGGTGTCTGTCTGTAAACAAGGTGCGCGACATCCGCCTGTCTACAGACCGGGTGTTTGGGATCCGGTGGGTGCATGTGGTTTGGGTGTCTGTCTATAAACAGGGTGTTTGGCCTCTGTGTGTCTGTTTACTGGCAGAGTGTGTATGACTTGGGTGCCTGTGTAAAACGGGGAATACATTATAGATCGTGTCATGCCTTGGCCTTGTCAGGGGTCACCATCACACCCCCTTCCCTGCTGCCTCCTCCTGCGCCCTGTGTGATTCCCCTCCAGGGCACGGGAACATGAAGAAGCTCTTCACCTTCGGGAAGAGAAAGAAGAGGGGCCTGTCCCCTAACACCTCGGACACGGGCAGCACGCTCTCTGCGGCGGGGTACGAGCTCAAGGATAAAGACTTGGGCAAGTTGCACCGTGCTGCCTCCTCCGGAGATGTGGCCAAGATCAGGCAGCTGCTCAAGAAGCAGGACATCAACCAGCTGGACAAGGAGAACAGGTGAGGAGCGGGGTGCAGGGCTGCACAACAAGACACATGTTTCTATTAAAAAGGGCATCGTTTGTGCTGTGACACCTCTTATTTTACTGTTGTTAATTAGCTCTCAGGACCCCTTAATCATGTTCAGATGCCATCTACACAGGACCCTTGGAAAGTCTTCTATATACTAATATATTGTCACCTGTGTATGAGACTGCTATGGTTATACTGTATGTGGGCCTACATAAATCATCGGGCTGCCATGTGTGTTTTCTTTAAGAATTGCTTACTGATTTGGGAAACTGAGCTTTGTAGTTTTGCTTGTGTTATAATACTACTCTACTAAGGCCATTTGTATTTTATGTACAGGGCTCTGTGTGAGCGCAAGGGGCGCAACTTGTGTCAGAGGAATGTGTAAGCTGGTGCTGCTGTTCAACTTTTTGCTGTACGATTTACCACAATTAACGTATTTATTATTATTTGTAAACCGCCAACATATTCCGCAGCGCAGTACCATGTATAGTTAACAAAACCCTGGAGGAGGTAGTTCAAAGTGTACTATCAGGGAAGCATACTTATTTTTGTCCATTAACGCGCATTAAACCTATATATCTACCCAGACAAATTCCATTAATTTTATATTGTGTTCTCATAAAAATTAAATGATTGGATAGAAATAATGTTGGTGCTTAAATATTGCAAAATGTTGGAATTGCTCAGATCCCTTCTTCATGTTATAGATATCGTGCTGTGAGACGAGATGAGGGAAGCCCTTGTATTTTCAAGAAGTTTATAACCACTGGTGTATTGGCTTAGGTGGGTTGGGGAGTGAAGACACTTACAGATCCAATTGCCCAGATTTGGACTCCAAAAAACAGTCCTGTTGGAGATCTATTGAGGAAGCGGCCTATTCTCACTACCAGATTCCTTTGCCTTTTTGGTGTAGATTTCATGTGTGTGAAACATATCTGAGGCTCTTCCCAATGTGTTTTACTTGAATGTACATCCTAAACGTACTTAAGATACAGGCTCTACTGGATTATAAATATACAAACAATAGCTGTGCTAAACATCCCAAGGGGCCAGATTGGGATTCACTTTGCAATCCACAGCTGCTTCATATTGTGACTGTAAGGCAGCTTACAGTGCTGGCGACGCGACCGATGACATTCCCTGTCGCCATCGGCGAAAGTTGTAATTTTACTTTTAGCGACGTCGCTGGCGACAAGGCCAGTGACGTCACTAAAAGGGGCAGGCCGCACAATTTGGTTGGTTTAGAGACAGTCACATGTGGCGACTGTCTCTAAAAAAATCAAATTTACCCAGCTTCCAAATTTTTAGACGCGACTTCGCTGTCGTGCTTACTATAAGCGCTTGCGACGGAGTCAATTTGTTTTGGAGCGACGTCGCCGTCGCAAGGCACTTACGCGGCGTCGCGTTAAGACAAATGCATTGCCGACATCGCGTGCGCTTATAGTAAGTGCGGCGCGACGGCTTGGTCGATCGCTTGAAGTCATCTCAATTTTTTTTTCAGCGACCGTAGCTTGATGTTGCTGTCGCGTCGCCAGCATTATAAGCGTAGACATATGATATATTTGGTGCCATTAAATTGTGTGTTTAAATGGTCTGGCAATTACATTGTGATTGTCGTGGTGCTGCAGAGTCCTGATTATAATGTCATTATTTTTTACTCTTATACCTTGACCTTGCAAAAAATGTATGCAGCTCGTTACATTGTTAAAGCTGCAGTTCAAGATGTCGTTTAAAAAAATAATATGTGCATCATCACAATGTACACACTGGCAAGTGATTAGCTAAGTTGCTGGGGTCCTCTTCTGCGGCACTGACAGTCAAAGTTCCGTGAGAAAGATCATGTGACCTGACGGGCACCAGATTCAGTTGGTTCACCGCTAGAGGGGGCAGGGCTCAAAAAGGTGATGCTGTTTCAGAAGGGGATGTGACTTTGTAAATGGTTGCTATAGGAACAAAAATGCTTGTTACATTAGAATACATTAAAATAGTTTTTATTTTTTTTAAATGTTACAAGTACTTTCTCAAAGTACAGAACTGATTTTATTTAAAAAAATATATAAATAAAAAACACATGTAGGATATTGCTTGAACTGCAGCTTTAAGATCCAAATACTCAAACCTATTATTTCCACAAGCAGGGCAACATTTCTCTATAGCAAGGGGGTTACTTCAGTGTACACATTTGCCATAGTAACAGTGTTGTAACAGCTTTTGGAAATACCCAAGGTGCTAATTACACCCCACCCCAAAGTTGCTGGGGAAGCAAATCCTCCACGTACACAGTTTGCCTAAATAGTTTTGTGCGTTATTGCTATTGGATCACATTCCAGTTTCTTTGATTTCTTCACCAATATGATTTGTTTGCATCTTGCAGTAATCGAGGCGTAGGAAAATGTTGTATTGTTGTATTGTTGCATTTTAAGGATCCGTCTTCATTTTCTTTTATCTTTAGAAAGTGGAATGCTGCCTGTAAATAACGTAAAAACATTTCTCTTCTGTGAAACCCTAAAAACAAAAAGATTTATTTTAATAATTACGCTAGAGGGTTTCTTTTTCTATTTTGAGACTTTGATACTGTACAGGAAAAAAATAAAAGAACAGTGTCATTTGACAAACATTTGCGTGCCGAAATAAACCAGTTTTGCTTTTGAAGTAATTCATCGTTGGTCCTTCTACTAGCAATAATACAGTACATTTTGTACTTTGAATGTGTACCATTGATGAACAGTTGTCATTGCCACAGATGCAGGCTAATCTGTTATAAGCATGTGTGTGACAGAATAATCTTCTTAGAGCCTGTTACAAGGGATTCCTTTTTATATTTGTGTAACGGGTATATCCCCCCCCTAATCGCAGATTCTACTGGTGGGTACAGGAACATATATATAGTTACTCATATGTGGTGCGTCACCTGTTAGTTTACAGGAGGGCTGAGTCTCCGCCACGGGGAACCTGGGGCAACTTATGCTAAGGATATCACTGATACTGATGCAGCGCCTCCACCTGCGATGGCTCCCACCAGAGGGGGAGTGGTTCCTCGCAGGACACAAATGAACATATACAATGCTTATACGATAACGAATACTTCTTTACTGATTAGCACGCAATTGCAGTCAACAGATAATAACAAGGGTTCCTCTTTCAAGGTAACCCAACTCAAGGTATAATCCTGATTGAATTATAGCAAACACCACAGCGGGTGTCCACACTAACAGCGTCTCGGTGGCCACTACCGGCCCACACAATAATCCCACCCTCAAGTCCAGTGAGTCCCTCCCAATGTCTTGCACTCCCAATACTTAGATCATAGTAGGTGTATCGTGTGTGACTGCGCAGTCACTATGTCAATGAAAGGCCTGGTTGGTGCACATGTGTTGTGATGTTACCTGCCCGGGCTCCTGCCACAGGTGCTGCTATCCGCACGGAATCACGAGATGCACTCCCAGGGTTGAGGTGAATTCCAGCACGGATAATATCACCGCTTCTTTGGTCCTCTGTACGTAATGGTCACCCGGGTAATCCCTCCAGGCTGTAGTCAATCCGCACGCGATAGTCTATAAATCCCGATGAGACCCAGTGTAGGCCCAAACCTCGTGTTGGATGATACAGCGCCGCCGCGTTCCTCACTAGCTTATAGCTAAGGGGCAGGTCCCTAACTTCGGGCCAGTCCCTATCACACTCCGCTAGCGTGGCTCAGGGCTGCCTGGGGCCTAGGGGCGTACTGGCCTAGTGCTCGGAGCCACAGTCTCCGGCACCCTACCTCTTACCCCTTACCGCTCCAGTCCCCAACTCCCTACGTAGTTCCTGCGCGCTGCATATATCTCCGGATACCAACAGAGATCCTCCTTCCCTATTGGCCAGTCCTTCGCGGGCTTCCTAGACCGTAACTGCGCAGGCGCGATCTCCCCGAAATCCTGGAGTACTCCTGACTCTCGCGCATGCGCAACGCCCTTAACAATGGCGGCGCCCTGCTCTGCGAACCGGCGGAACCATACATCACGATACCAACCGCAACCTTAAGTGCTACATGCTCGCAATAAGGGGAGAAGGATATTTCCATAGGGGACCTGGCTACATTTGTAATCGCATGTTTCTTTTTGAAATAGCATAAGCATTTAAAACATGTCTGCAGTAAGGCATTGTGGTTATCCCAAGCGGGTATATTTGAAGGCTGGTTGAGGATGTTTTTCAGTCTCTATTTCTGTTGTCCCTGCCATTATTATTTATTTACAATGCACCAACATATTCCACAGCAGAATCATTTTGTTTGCATTTGTATTTTGTGTGATAGTTGGATTCTAGAAAGAAAAATTATTGTAGTACGTCCCTATATCTAAACATTATATCGTCATTGTAGAGGTAAAACCAATTAAGTGCATTTTTGACAAAAACTCACTAAATTCTCTTGGCATTTCTGATTATTTCTATTGACAAACTCATTAGACACCTAATCTTCAGATTTGGTCAAATCAAAATACTTTTTTTAATTAAAAAAGAATTTCCCGTCAAAAAGAACATGTAATCGATCGCCTTTTCCTCCGTACTCAATGTTGTTCAGTGACTTTTTTTCCCCTCTACATTGACGATGGTGTTACACTACTTAATTTGTAAAGTTTACAACAAGCCGTAGCATTAACATTTAGAAAATATATTTTGAAGCAAGTTGGGTATGTTTTAATGCACAAATATGAAAGGACTTCCTAGATATCATTGTACATTGTACACAACTTAAGTCTCTTTTTGATATTGCACATCGCACATAAAATAGTCTATTGTAAGTCACGTTTTATAATCAAGCGAGAATGGATTCACTTTTTAATAATTGCAAAATTGTTATGATATCAATAAAATGGAAAATCTCAACTGGAGTTAAAATAGCTTATTTTACAAGCTTATTATGGATTTTATTGCTGTTTCTAATCACATTTAAATGTAGCTTAAAACGTATTTCTTTATTTGGAGGTAGATTTAACTGGACATTTGTTCTATTCATACAGGTATGTTGGTTTGTACTGGAAGAATTTAAAATTAATTTCTGTAGACCTACCTGACTTGATCTCCTTCAACTGCTAAGGCTAAGGCCCCACTGCCTCAGACCACGCGCCCGCACTGCAGACAGGCGGCGCGTGGAGAGGCACTTTAGGCTTTCTGCGGTCCATAGGGAGCATAAGGAAAGCAGCATATTTTAAGGGTTCAGTCCCACTTGGCAATGCATATTGCAGTTCCAATATACAGTAGTAAAAATGTACGTCATTGTTATGCATTTTCTATGCATTGAAATTGATTTAAACATAACCATAAGATGTTTTATTTTATTAGCGTTAAAAATATAGACCTGAAATGGTATTTGCAAAAACAAGTAGATGAAAAAAAAAGTATGGAATTTTTTTTTTTTTTTTTAAATAAAATTCGGAGGCTTTCTGATCAAACTCAGTTACGGGTTAATGCACCTCATCTTTACTTAGTAAAGATACATTTACACTCCCTTTTTTCTTCTACACTTTGTGATACTGTTGATTTAGATCTTGATCTATCTCTCATTCTTGAGGACTGTAATTCTGAATTACTGCTGTATTCTTTCCTCCTTTTTGTGGTAGCAGTGCTAACTTTTTCCTTTCTAATGCAGCAAAGTATAGTCCAGAAAAACGGGAATGGTACTCAGCAAATAGGACCCTTCTCTATAGTAATTAAACAGTTGCCACTGGGACGGCATACAATGAGGTTGAAAAGGCACCTGTAGTACTCAGTTTGGTAATATGATATCAGCCTAGTGAGACAAGCATCAGTACTCGCGTATGTATGGCTAATGAACTGTACAGTTGTACTCTATAAGGCAATACAAAGGACTAATAAAAAGGTACTGGCATTTGGATTTACACGTGTTAAGCTTCCTTGGTGCGTGCCTGTAGTCCTCTAATGATCCCAGCCGGTCTCCCGGGTGCAGTTCGTGAGAAAAGTCCAGAAATGGCAAGCTGTGAAAAACAGAGCACTAATCCAGGAAAAAAATCACTCGGTGACCCCATAAAAAACGTAGTTTTATTAAAGTCTCATGGACAAAAAAATTACCAACATGTTTCGCACCCACCGGCGCTTTGTCAAGGCATTTTTTATGGGTCACCGACTGTTTTTTGCCTGGATTAGTGCTCTGTTTTTCACAGCTTGCTATTCCTTTCTATTGCAGAATATAATGTTGATATCTAAACTGATTTTCACTTTTCCTAATTGGACTTTTTAGGTGAAATTTCAATTTTTACACTTATCTCAAATTATGAAGGGATTCCAAATAATTGAGATGTTAATTGGCCGAGTGCTATTTTTTGTGATGCAACGTTGTGTTGCAAAGAGAAGTTATATGTACAGGCAGTCCTCAGTTAGCCAACATAATCCGTTCTGGAAGTAGCGTTGGATAGTGAAACCGTTGTAAAATGAGTCCCATGTTAATCCGTGGCGGTGAGCGTTGGATAACGGATTTCGGCGTCAAACGGCCCTTAGTGTTGCATTGTAAAGCGTTGGCTATGCCATTCGTTGCAAAGTGAAACGTTGGATAACGAGGACTACCTGTACCTTTTTTAAACTAGAAGTGTTGCATGACTGAATATCTTCGGTTTAGTGTTCCTCTTTGGTATTGCAAAGTGGGACTAAGCATTTATGCTAAATGCGCTTGTGGTGGGGATTCGATATTCTTTACCTGTAGTGTGTGTCTGTGTGTCTGTGTGTCTGTGTGTGTAGTGAGATGACATATGCATGCATATGTGTATACAGTATAGTGAAAGTTTCTTCTTTGCTATACGGGAAGCATGGACAACTTGAAATAAGGAGCTACTGTAACCTAATCATGAAAACAATCATCCGAACATGAGTAACTTGAAATATCAGGCAGGTTTTTTTGACAATGAAATTTGAGGCTTGGTGTAAACAGTATTGTTGTCTTTGTTTTTGTTCTTTAAAATTATAGTTTGGCAGGAATATAATCTATATTGCCTAGTGAGCCCCTGTGGCTATTGTTATCAGCTGTTGAAAAGGTAGCTAATACTGTAGGTCTGTGCTCAGCATCGGTGTGCAATGAAATGTTTAACTTTTCAGCTATTCTTCTAGCATGATAACCAAGCTGAATTGTTTGTAAGATGCAGTGTAAGCTATTTGGGATTTTTATACATTCTTTATGCATCAACACCGGTTACTAAGTGCTGAAAAAAGTTGAGGAGAGGAGTTGCACACGCAAATGTAATACGACAGGATATTTAGCTAATTTCTATTGTAATTTACCTGGTTTCATGAAATGCCATAGTTGCATTGATTATCCATGATGTCGCGCGTCAGAAAATAGTTACTTGCTCGTGTTACCAATATACCAGAATTACATTTCTTGTTCAGATATCGTACTGTGAGCCATTCTGTTGCTGACTGCAGCGTTGGAGTAATTTTAAATGAATACCAAAACCATGTTCTGGCTTAAGTTGTTATGAGGTATATTCATGAAACTCTAATGTGCGTGTCCCCACTATGATCCGGGAAAAATTACCATTCAAGTCAATGGTAGTTCCAGCAACTGCCTGTATGAGTTTCATCTAGCCCCGTGTGAGCTCGTAGATTCAGGTTTTCAGGAGTGGACATGCTCTTACAGAGTTTGTGATGATTGCATTGCTTTCAAAATAATGTTAAAACTACAGTATATTGCTACTGTATATTTAAAAACAGACTATTATGTATGTGCATACGTTACCACAGGGGTGTGCGAACTTTTTCCCGTGCGCACCCCTTCCTGCTCTCCTCGGCTCAGCTCGACCCCCGCGTCAAATGATGCGCGGTCATGTGACGTCATGGCGTAATTTGACGCAGGGTTACCAGGACTTGCTGGAAGGGAAGTGTATTATAGAGGCCTTGTGATGTCCCCCGGCATTTAATTTAAATGCCTGGGGGGTGAGTGCGGGACCTCTATAACTTTCGCTCCCCCCAGTATGCGCACCGCTGCGTTACCATCCAGCAGGGCAGCAGAACAGCAAAGAGAGACAGCACTCAGAGGTAAGTCAGCAAAACAATGTATTGAAACAGACACAAAACTCTGACGTTTCGATCCCCAGAGGGATCTTCTTCCTGGGGGTGTGCAGTGAAGCCTGTGCCTTGCCGTAATGAAATACCCTAAACCCCATACACCAATCACCTGAAATCAATCACAATGCTAATTGAGCCATCTGATGTCCTTCCTCCTTTCCAAAGCACTGCTGTAGGACATCTTGGTTCAGCTGTCTCTGCGGTCTGTGCTTTGGAGCGTGCATCAGCTGTGGAAAGAATAGCTGATCAAGCGCTGAGTCCTCCATTGCCAGGGCAACCCCCAATACTATGCGTGCAGCATGCAGCACAGTCCAAATGCTGGAAGCAGTACTGTGGCGATAAGGGGTTTATCAGGCCACTATTAAAGGCATTATACCCGGCTGATTAACCCTAAATCATGTTGGGACTGAAGGGGTTAACTGTATGTGCACTACACTGACTTGTTTTCCCCTACACCATCTTTCTTGTCCCCATTTTGCAGCTCAGTCCATAGCTGCAGTAATTGAAATATATGTAAACTGTGCCAATTGGTTTTGCGACACAAGGGGGAGCTGCTAGCGCTAAACCAAGCGCTGATTGAAGAAGTGTGGCTAAGTATGGGTGGCCGCTTTGAAGTATAGGGATCACTTTCTAAGCCCTAGACCTCCCTCCCCCCCCCCTCTCCCCTCCCCTCCTTCCTCTCCCTTCCCCCCCCCGTTTCCCCTCCCCCCCCTTCCTTCCCCCTCTTCCCCCCCCCTCCCTTCCCTCATTCCCCTGTCCACTATTCACCAGGATGCAACCCTGCACTTAGTTAGTGCCCTTGATAATATATATAGTACTTATAGTGGAGATGTACGTTTTTTATACCATTGAACATTAACATTCACAACAGACCAATGTACTTTTTATGTTGCTATTCATGAATGTGCCGGTTTTCACAATGTTTACATATATCTTTATACGTGTCATACATGTGTTATAACCTTCTTACAACTATATAACCTTCTTACAACTATCAATTGATGGCACATTTTTTAAGTGTTTTTAACATTGTTACATCGATGTTAGGAGTATTACCCACCTCACCTGATCTGTTTCAGGTACAGGTGTTTTGTGTTAATGTCTGCCTATATCTTTGTACTTCACAGCTGATGGATCACTCTTTGACGAAGGCCTGAGGGCTGAAACGCGTCAGAGGATCCACCAGCTACACATGTCTGTTTAAATAAACCTTTTTGGAATCACCAATCTTGTCTACACCCTGTTTTTCCACGGCTGTGCAGCGCTATCCTTACCTGCTTTGCTGGATGATTCTTCCTACTTTTATTAATAAACTGTATTGTACTGATGGCCTTAAATGTAAAGACAGGAAACTTTTTTTGTCAGCCCAGGAAAAAATCCTTTAGCATGCAAATATGTTAAGGGTGAATGAGCTGAGGGATTTTTCATCTCTGTACTTCAGAGGCACCCTGCAGAGTTGGTGCCTCAATGTCTATGAGAAGTCCGGAGTTGAAAAGCCTCAGCAATCCTAGGTGTTAGGATGGCCGGGATATTGTAAGTGCCAGATACAGGAGTAAAGTATGGGTACTTAACACTTGGTGGCCAAACCCCAGACTCGGTGTCGCCAGGTAAGTGGTTGGTCCCGGTATGCTAAGGTGTGAGGTTAGCGCCTGCTCTGTGCAAACCGGGAAGCAACTTCTGCCCTTTTTTCAAAGTACTGGCAAGTCGGGATAGGTGGGAGAAATGTTCCCACAGGCAGGATTGGTTATGCATGTTAGGTATAGTACCCTCAACCCTATAAAAATGCCTGCTGGCCAGTCCCTAGCAGATTCACCTGATTCATCTAAGATTTGACCAAGTTCTAGCGTCAGTGGTTCCGGAGTGTGAGGGGTTAATAATATCGTAACTAAGGATCATCCCCCTCTTCTGCAATTCGTTAGAGCTAAGGGTTCCCGAACCCTGTAACGACTGAACAAACTTTCTCCTTTTGGCGGAAATATAGGGGTGGCAACTTGTGCCCCTAGCCAGAAACTGCTACACGGATCATTGTACAGTACCCACCAAGTTTATTCTAATACGGCTAGAGCCGCAAGCCGCGAGGTTTCCCGGCTTTGATGCCAAATCCCCTCGGCGTGCCGCGCGTCACCGATGCGTGGTCACGCTTCATCGGGAGCGTGCGCGCACGGCATGCATGCCCAGGGCTCCCCGAAGGGAGCCCTGGTGTCCCGCGATGTGGGGGATGGCGGTGGGGGGCTCCGGGGGACCCGGTGGACCCGGAGAGGGGAGGGGGGTGCCTCGATCGGAGGACCGAGGCTCCGGCGCGCACGGGACACCTCGGCATGCGCCCGGTATCTGTCGCGGCCGAGACCGGGTAAATGTTAGAATAAACTCGGCCGCGACAGTATGCACCCACTTGCAGGGCTGCCCAGAGACTTTGTTTCGTCCAAGGACTTTTGAGTTTGTTTCTCCATCCCAGAAAGTGCTTTATTAAGTGTATATTGTGAAGATTTGTGTGTTTGTCTGAAAAGAAATAAATTACCATTTATTTTACTCAACTTGTGTGCTCAGTCCAGAATCCGGTATTAAGGTGTAGATAAGACCTTGTCTACTGTGACAAGTACCCGCTGAAAGACATCCACAAGCATAGCTTGTATAACATATTGGCCCCCAGTGAGGTGCAGTGTAGTGTGCACATGGTGAATAAAAAGGAACACAATGGGGTAGAGGGAGGGGGGCTGATCTATGTAAAAACGAGAGGCAAAATGGACAGATAGGCATGTGTGAACACAAAGGGCATCAGTGCCAACACCCGGCACACAGGAACCTTGAATAAAGAACCAGACATAATCAAATGAACAAGGAACACTGCTGGGGCACAAGTCAAAGGTCCATAAGGCAAGTCATGGCGTGGGATTGCTTCCAACCGTACCGCCTTAAGACGCGAGTGCATAAAATGGCATTTTGGTGTTCTGGCTTTTAAACATCAGAAATTGACACAGTAGCACAGTACTGTACACATTACAATTCATTCATTTCATTGCACAATCCATGGAATTCATACAAAGCAACCGTGATAAACATGTGTGCCTGGGGCGATTGGCCGCGTTCATGCCGCGTGGAGTACAGCAGCGCACACAAACGGCGCTGTGATTTCTTAAAATAATGGCCACTGCGCGCGCGTGTGTGTGTGTGTGTGTGTGTGTGTGTGTGTGTGTATATATATATATATATCTCCACGCGCACATATATATTCTCACACACACACATATATATTCTCACACACGAAGATGGATAAATGTGTATTCATGTACTTTTCCAGTAACCAGTATATCCTTAATATTTTTTTTTATACTTTTTTCTTTTTTTAAGTTGGACACCCGTGGCTGTCTCTGAATCCCTAACCGATAAATGTTCTATGTAAATTCCTCACATTCCCTCCTTTTCAAAGTTCTCCTTTTGTACAATTGAGTTTTAGAATTGTGGGCTGGGTGTGGAGTCACTAGGAAAGCTATTCTTGTTTGCATATTATGCACTCAATTTATAACCTATGATCTTTTTGCCTCTTTTAAACCAGATCGATTGAAGATGAGGATGGATTTTATTTAAAAGAAATGTTGGATATTTACAGATTAAATGCACCATTAATCATTTATTGCTTCATGAACCTCCTACAATTTGACAAACCACATACTTATACAATCTAATGCTGCCTAAAAGGATCCTTGCTATCTTCTGCTAGTATCTTCATGGCAACCACAATTTGTTTTTGCCTAGCGTTGTCAAGGTGATCTAACATGGTTGATATAGAAACCAGATGAGGGAAGTAGTGCTGAGCCTCCATAATGTATTACACACGGGCTAAATGCTCGGTCTACTTTACATTGATTGTCTTTTTCAGGCTTTATCCTTCTCGCTGTATAGTCACTGAAACTAACGTACAGAGTTCAGAGTTTGAATCTCGACACAGCTTCCAGGATTATTTGTCTCCAAAGTTATCCCCTCTCCTCCATGAAATTACCAAAAAATGCATCTCTAGTAAATTATTGTATTTCATTTTCTGACATTGCAAGTAATGAAAACTCTGAATTTGAGTTATAAACTTCTTTGTATTGTATTACCTTGTAAAAAATTTTTTACATTGTAATGGTTATAGCCACGGTTAATGGCTTTCCGTTTTTACATTTGTCATAATTTCTGTTATAAGTGTACACACACACACACACACACACACACACACACACACACACACACACACACACACACACACTTGTAAGTAACTGTCTCTGTCTCTTGTGATAGAAGGTATTTACTACCCCAGTTGGAAACATTTGTAATGACGATATTAGAGCACTGAACCTCTTTTGCTAGATTTAGATCCTTTGAGTCTTGACCTAATTGTCAAAGTGAAGGGTTCCATGTTATGCTCAAATACATTGAAGCATAATTTACACTTATTGCTCATTGAGACCTATCAGCAATTTACGTTAATCTAAATGTTGAAATATATCAGTCACCTGTAGATGGGACAAGTGTGTACCTTAACTCATGAGACTTCTGTGGGGAAGTGTCGGACAGTACCAAAAAAGGGGTACTTTTAGTCACAGCTCCCCCTTTCATGTATGGGCTGCCAGACAGTATCTCTATTAGTTGAGTACCTGGAGTCATGTGACATCCTAGTTGCAGGCGTGGCGAACAATCGTCCTCAAGTGCCACCACGAGTTCAGGATTTCCCGGCTTCAGCACAGGTGGCATGATCAGTAGTTGGTCATTATGATTGAGCCACCTGTGCTGAAGCATGGATATCCTGAAAGCTTGACCTGTTGGTGGTACGTGAGGACTGCCTAGTCCTATCACATTTTACTTTCAACTATAATAGCTCAAGTATCATTTTAGATGTGATGTGATGGTCAACAAAGGACAATCTTTGGACAAAGATTTATACAAAACCCACAGATCATAACTCTACTGTTGGCTTCAAGCTTTCAGCCCATCCATTTTAAGAAGGGTCTACCCTTCTGACAACTAAAGAGGGTGGCCAGAATTTTTTGTTGCAGTTCAGATAATCAACAAATGAATATAATACCTAAAAACAGAGGCTACAATAAGAAAAAGAAATTGAACACAATGTCAAAACGGACCTCAAACTTGATGGAGACACTTTATTACAACCAAAATGTAAACTAATTACAACCTTCCAGTTGTTACTAAATGTTCATCTATTTTGAAAGTTGCAGTATAAGAAAAGTGTTTCTCAAGAATTGGCATATTTTGGAAACTAAAACCACATTGATACATACACACAGCAAAAAAAACCCATCTTTGTATATAAAAGAAATATGAATTTGAAAGATCTGCTTGTGACAGGAGATCCAACTGACAAATGAAAGTTCCTTTCGACAGAGCCGTTTAAGCCCTCTTAGTAATGAATGTAAAAACCGTCTGGCATGCCAGAATTTATTAATCCAGGGTACACAATCTAAGCATCCCCACACAGGAAGTTGATGGGAATCAAACACATCACATGCCATATTTTATCAGTGATATATTTAATTATGTACCAATACAGCAAAACTGACATAGCCTTTAACAAGAAGATGAACGAACACCACTCGAACATTCGGCTGGCGTTGGCTAGGGACTAGTCTGTCAAACCAGTGGCTAAACATTTTGTTCACAAAGGACACCAACTGGCTTCCTTACGTTACATAATCATTGATCATGTAACCGTTCCTATCAGAGGAAGTGACGTCAAACGTCTTCTATTACAACGGGAGGCTAAGTGGGTTTTTGAGTTGAACATGTTGCCCCGTAGGGCTTGCATGAATAACTAATACCAAGTAGTTTTTTTGTGATTTGACGAATCTTATAATATATACAGGATTTATGCTACTGTATTAAGATTTGGGCAAACAGTAGAAGATTGTTGTATCACGATCAGATGAAAGATGACTCTCCTTAATGAGTAGACTCCAGCTATACCTCATGACCAAAACGATTGTTTTCCACACTTTGCCTTATACTCCACTGAACTCATTTAATATTGTTGAATTGAGACGGTTGTCGGTAGTTGTTTCATCTTTATCCGGTGACTTTGCTAAATGCAACTGGTGAACTGACCGTAACTGAAATGATTGTGTTTTTATATGTAACGGGTATTCCCTGGGAATACAGATGCTACTACCTGCTGTGTAAACCTGTGTGGCTCTCAGGAGCCTAAGCCTCCGCTTGGGGAGCCTGGGGTACATACATATAATGCGATCTCATGGTGCAACGCCTCCACCTGGGAGGGATCCCAACGGAGTGGGAGGAGGCCCTCACAGGAAACAATCACATTAAGCAAACAGTTGTAAAACAGAACAGGCTTTACTGCATATATGTAAGCATAACATTCACTAAACACATTAACGATTAGCACTGGATAAGGATATTGCATAATCCCCACACCCATCACCATGTACCCCCACACCGTGGTCAGCGCTGCCACTATGTGAGAGTACTCTCGTGTGTGCACGTGCGTAACGTTACCTGCCCAGGGCGACGGCACCTGGGCGTTAAAGCCTCTTCGCAAAGGATCAGATGACTTTAGGACGACGTCCGGGTCCTCCGGTGAGAAGATCTGTGAGGGCGGTCCACCCTTGGTACGATTCCACTCTCTGTTCTGAGCAGGCTTGATCCCAAGCCTCTGGAAGGAAGTGCAGCGTCCGCTGTGTCCCTAATTCACTCTGGATAGTAAGGGGCAGGGTCCCTAACCTGGGGCCTGTCCCTACAACACTCAATGCTACTGGTGGCTCAGGGCTGTCTGGGGCCTAGGGGGCTGCTGGCCTAGTGCAGAGAGTCACTGACTCCTGCACCCTACCTCCTTCCCCTAGCTGCTCTGGACGCCAACTGCCTCGCTGCAAAACCCCGCGAAATGTAACTAATCTCCTCTGCAGGGAGATGCTGCAGCCCTATTGGCTCCCTGGCGTCACGTGGGGTCCCCTAAGTCTCATGGGACATGTAGTCCCTGCTTAGAGCCCTCCTTCCATTGGTTGTGATTCGCGCGCTGTAACTGCGCATGCGCAAACTAACCAGGGCCTCCCGTCGCATCGGCAGTCTGCACATTCGCGAGGAACTGTCATGGCGGCGCCCTGCACTGGGAACCGCGGGGAGCTCCTCGCAACCCGACCGCGGCCCTAGCAACCGGCCGCACGCATCCCCGGCAACTGGCCACGTCGGAGGAGAGCAAGCTGAGCGCGCACATGCCCCCACACTTCCCCGCGAACGGCCGCAGTGTGTACCCGGGGGGGAGGGGTTCCGCAACAGAAGGGGGGACCTGGCTACATATAGTTGAGAAATACAGTCCGCGGCAAGACCACTAGGATGTCACATGACTCAAGGTACTCGGCTAATGGAGGTACTGTCTGGCAGCCGTATGAAAGGGGGAGCTGTGACTAAGATACCCCCCTTTTTTTTTTTTTTTTTTACTGTCTGCACTTTCCTATAGAAATCTTGTGACTTAAGGTCCAAACACTCGGGTGTGACAAGATAATCAGCAATTTACTTTAATCTAAATGTTGAAATATATCAATGAGCAATATAGTGTAAATTACACATTGATGTATTTGAGCATAACATGGAACCCTTGACATTGACAATTTAGGTCCAGACTCCTAGAATCCAACTCTTTCAAAAGAGGTTCAGTTCTCTAATATCGTGACTACAAATGTTTCCAACTGAGGTAGTAAATACCTTTGATCACAAGAGACAGACTGTTACTTACAAGTTACCACACTACTATTTGTTTTACTTGTTTTTTTTTTTTTTACTTTTTTATTAAACCCTTCAATGCCAGTGAAGTTTAATTTGTTGCAAGGGACTCCCTCTACAGGTTATATTTCTCTAAACTACACTATATTCGATACATAGAAGAAATAAGCTATTGACATATCAACTGGATAAAGACCTGAATGTACCAGATAAGGTACCGCATAGAACAGTTTTAATAAGGATGCTTAGTATTACTTCTCGAATTATATACAATATGTATCGATTCACATTTTGACAATCCAGACCAGTTCGTACAATTTTTTTGTTTTTTATTAGTCACGGTTACACCTCACTTAATTCAGTCACTGCAAATCATACTAAATCAAATATTCTATGCAATATCACATAATTAGCACATGTTCTTTATGTTTTAAATCTAAATAAAGTCAGCATCCCGGTCAAACCAGACACGTTTCTTGGCAGCGACACATGATGGCCGTGTCAGCATGATGCTGATTACAAACATACGATAGATACATCTGTGTCACGTAAAGAAGTTCGCTTAGCAGATATATCAAAGTTGCACTGTACGTATGCCACATTATCTTGACCAAAATGTCGATCTCTGTGCAATTGAAAAACATTTTGTACCAAGCCCCCTGAAGTGCCGGTTCCTTCTTCGAATTGGACGTATAAGCCATGTGTAACTATATCAGACATGACCACTTTCAGTGAGGTTTCAATGAGTATCAATGATTTTGAGTCAGTCTAACTGATTTTAAACAAACGTTGTGCCATTATTCCTGACCAATTTTTCATTGACTTTGGTTTAACATGTCCTGTATCAATATATGCTATATGTCTTCTTATCCACTGATACAATTGGTCGTTTTTAATTGCACCATTGTTTTTAACTCTGTATGCTATGTCTGGCAGTGTTGGGGCATACACCTGTGACCCATTTGTCTTGGGCTTGTCCACAGGTGTTGCAGTTTGCACTTGCTATATAAGCATGTTGTTTATTCAAACGGATCACTCTTTTGACAAAGGCCTGACGGGCCGAAACGCGTCAAGAGGATCCGCTTTCCACTCTGTTTCATTAAAAGTACTCTGTTTCATTAAAAGTTTTTATTAGTCACTACATCAGCCTTTTCTGAAGTCTTATTCCACGGCTGTGCGGCGTATAGACCTCCCCTGGGAGGATTCTCCGTTGTGCCATGGACGTTAATGGGGACTCATTGATAAATGCGTTGGAGTTGGAAGAAGTTACTAGAAAACATAAAGTAGTTTATTGTACTAAAGGACCATTCCCAAGAAACAAAATTTTTGTTGTGAATTAGTTGGGTACAGATTGCACAGCATTCAGTGTTCATTTAAAAAAAAAAAAAATAATAATCAGCCTTGATTTAAATTAAAACAAAAACGTGGAAAGTTTTACATGTATGTAAGATTTGACTTTGGTGTTTGTTCTTTTCTAGGACACCCTTGCATCTTGCTTGTGCTAATGGATATGCTGATGCGGTTACATTATTAGTAGAAAGAAAATCCAAACTAAACCTTTGTGACAATGATAACCGATCTCCTCTAATGAAGGTAATTTCTTTTGAAGTTCTATTTTTTTTGATGTTTCATAAAAATTAGCATTTCAATATTTGTGCTGCTGTTGATGGACTCAAAAAATAGCACTGTAGATATTACTGTTTTTTTTTCCTCCAAAGGTAAACATTATGCAAATTGTCTTTTTGTTTTATTACTAGGCCATCCAGTGTCAGCAAGAATGCTGTGCTACTATTTTGTTGGAACATGATGCAGATCCTAATCTTGTGGATATCAACGGCAACACTGCCCTTCATCTTGCTGCCCTTATTCCGTCTTTGTCCATAGCAACACAACTGCTTGAGCATGAAGCTGACATTAATGCTGTAAATCAGGTAACACGCTTGATGCTCAGTTTTCACATGAAATATAAATCTAATCCAGCAAAATTTACATTTGTTTTTATCTGCTATTTTTCTGACGCCCATCCTGGTCTGCTGGCCCATATAATTGATCACGTGGAATATATTTTAGATTTAAATAAATTCGAAGTTGGCACTCAACAGGCAGCCATTCAGGAATTCAACACTGTCTTCCTTTATCAATCATTACACTATAACAACGGGATGGTCTCCCAGTGCAGGCGCACATCTGTTTTTGTGTGCCCTGTTTGGTTATGAAGATAGATTAAAAAAAATGTTTTGCCAAGCCCTGGCAATGGATAATAATCATTCAAGCAACTTTCTTGCTTGCTGCCTGTGAGTATTAGTGATGAGAGGAATATTCTGTTTTCTAATTCCTCTGCAAATTCCAATAATAAATTGGCTCACTGGCAAGGAGGCTCCTGACAACCATGTTTGTTTCAAGGCCGTAAAACATCAAATATCACAGGTCCTGGGTATGTTCCTATAGCTGTACTGGAGAATGTAAATACACCTCTTTATTTGTTGTTTTAGGAGGGCTGCACTCCATTTATTCTTGCAGTCACTGAAAATCATCAAGAGATGGTGGCGTTTCTCCTTCAGAACGAAGCCAATGTGAATGCCAAGGACAAGAATAGAAGGTATTTAATTGTCAACATGTACTTTTTGGGGGGAATATGGCAAGGTTTGTCACACTAAAAATGTTTGAATGTCATATGTAAAAAGTGTTGGGAACAAATGTGCTTCTCCTAAATGAACTGTTAAAAGAAATACATGATGAATGGGGGGTGGGGGGATTTTTCATGGAAATATCTCTACTAAAACAGGTTGCATTAAATTAAGCATGCTGTATTTTTGGCAACGAGGACCGTTAATTTCCAACTGTGCAAGAACTTTATTTTATGCCCACAGAATATTCAGAAGCAGAATACTGAGCTGTGTAATAGATAAACCATTTGGTTCTGGAAAAGGCTACAATTGTTAATGTTTGTTTATATTTCATTTTCAATGTCTTGCTGAAATGTAGCTATATACGCACATACACACACATAAACACATGTACACACAAACACATTTACACATTTTCAAATATCTCTGACCAAGTAACCAACCATAAAGTCTAATAAGATTTAGACAGATTATCTTTGAGATGCACTTGTGGCTAAGCTCTTTCAAGGATGTAGATCGTCATTAGATGTTCACAGTTCAGTTTAAGTAGTGCGCTTAACTCCTATGCTTGAGTATGAGGTTTTGCAAACTCCGTCCTGGGTTTTCAGAGTCCGCTCCAGGATTTTGCTCTAGCTCGCCCTCTGTGATAGGATTCTCCATTGCTGCTCCTGGCAACTTCCTTTAAAAGGAAAGCCCTGTAAGCAGGAAGTTGCCGAGCAACGTTTTCAGTTTATGCCGTTTCGATTTGTCTTTCCCGTTACCAGACCTGGCTACGTACCACGACCATTCCTGTCTTCTGCCTGTCTCGACCACACTACTACGCCACTGCCGCCAGCCCTGACTTTCGGCCTACGTCTGACTTCTCTTTCAGGACTCTGTCCCTCGGCTCAGGTCGGTTCTTTCACACTTCAACCTCGGCCCTGCGGGTCGCTTCCTGTTTGAGACGAGCATCGTTACATTTTTGCTCGGCCCAAACATGGACCCCGCTGAGGTAGGACAAGCCATTTCCCTGCATTTCCCTACACGATCATCAACTGACACAGATGTGTGATGCTATGCAGGACTTAGTTGCCCAAATTGGCACCCATCTGCCGGACTTGAGGGCTGCAGATGCGGCCCAATACCGCTCCCATTACCCCCAGCGATCAGGGAACCTCGGATCACGACTCCTAATGGTATGTTGGCGACCCTATGGCATGCATATGATTTCTTAATCAATGCTCTATTCAATTTGAATTACAACTGTCTATGTTCCCCACGCACCGAGTCTGGGTGGCCTACATTGTTTCTCTTCTCACTGACTAGGCACTGGCTTGGGCCTCTCCACTCTGGGAGACGGATTCAACCCTGATCAATGATTCCCCTGCATTCATCCATGCCTTCAAGTTGGTGTTTGATGCTCCAGGACCAGCATCTTCAGCATCAGCTTCACTCCTGCATATTCGCCAGGGAACTCTCACGGTAGGCCAATACGCCATTGAGTTTTGCACCCTCGCGGCTGAGACTGGTTGGAATAATAAACCTCAAGTGGCGGCCTTTTGGCAGGGATTATCGAAGCATTTAAATAAGATGACCGGACGGGACGTCCCTATGGACCTTGCGGAGTTAATTTCTCTTGGCATACGGATGGATCTCAGAATGCTGGAACGCCTGTCTGAGAAGTGCCGTGGTGATAGGAACCAGACTACTCGGTTGGCCCCAAGATTAGTTTCTCCGCCACCTCCAGATGACGATCCTATGCAGCTCGGTACCACCAGACTTTCAGAACAGGAGAGAAGTAGGAGGCATACCTTGGGCTTGTGCCTGTATTGTGGGGCCCAGGACCACCAGATCCATGACTGCCTGGCTGGGAAAATGCCCGTGTCCAGTGAAGTTAGAAGAGGATTCGCTGGACATCGCTACCATCCTTCCTCCATTTGTGCCTTCCCGGATTCTTCTGACAGTTTACCTCTCATGGGGTTTGGCCTGAGTCTCTACTCTGGCCTCGTGGATTCCGGAGCAGTGTGTAACTTCCTCGATCTTTCGTTCTCCAAACAGCACGCAATTCCCCTTCTCTCTTTGGAGATTCTGTTAGAGATTGTGGCAATTGACGGAAGACCCTTAGGACCCGGCACCATCACCCAGGAGTCCTTTCTCCTGGTAGTGAACATCGGAGTTCTACATAAGGAGCTACTCCCTTTCATGGTAATCAACACACCTTCTGCACCGATAGTGTTGAGTCTCACTTGGATACATGCCCACAAACCCACTGTTGATTGGGTAACGGGGCAAGTTACCACCTGGGGCCAGCGAAGTCATGGGACTTGCTTGTCTACACCTCGCCCCAGCCCTTACTCACCCCTGGGGTCTGTATCTCTCCCCAATGGTCTTCCCCTTGCATACCAGGATTTTGGGGACGTTCTCAACAAGAAGCAAACCAGGGGGTTACCACCACATCAGGCATTCGATGACCCAATCTGCTTGTTTCCAGGAGCCATTCCATCGTCTGACTATTTCGGCTGTTTCTTCTACCCTTCCATCGTCCATCTCCATATCTGGAGATCCCGCGGCAGAAGACAAGGTCCAGGCGCTAAAGTCTCTAAGGAGGAGGATTCATGCCAACATAATTAAAGCCTCCCTTCAGCAGAAGGATCATGCGGATAAGAGTCACGGCCAGCCCCACAGTTCCAGTTTGGAGACCACGTATGGCCATCTACCTGGAACATCCTTCTGAAGATTGCTTTCCTGAACCGCGGGCCCCGGTTTATAGGTCCATACAAGATTGTGAAATAAGAAGATCCGGTCACGTTTAAATTGGAGCTACCAGATACCCTTAAGATTCCTCCGGTTTTTCATGTGTCTCTCCTAAAGGTGGTGGTCTGCAGCAACTCCTCTTCTGCTCCCACCCTCCCAATTTTAGTGGATGGCCAAGTGGAGTGTGACTCGTCTGATCCTGGATTCCCGTTTTTCTCGAGGCAGTCTCCAGTACCTCGCATCTTGAAGGGGATATGGTCTGGAGGAGAATTCTTGGGTGAAAGCTAGTAATGTCCATGCTTACTCCTTTGTCCGAGGTTTCCACCAGAGGTTCCCCGACAAGCCTGCGTTAAATCGTCCGGAGATTGATTCTGAAGGGGGAGTACTATGAGGTTTTGCAAAATCCATCCCGGGTTTTCAGAGTCCGCTCCAGGATTTTGCTCTAGCTCGCCCTCTGTGACAGGATTCTCCATTGCTGCTCCTGGCAACTTCCTTTAAAAGGACAGCCCTGTAAGCAGGAAGTTGCTGAGCAAAGTTTTCAGTTTATGCTGTGCGCAAGCAACGCCCTTTTAGATTGTCTTCCCTATTACCAGACCCGGCTACGTACCACAACCATCCATGTCTTCCGCCTGTCTCGACCTCTTCATCTGCACGACTACGCAATTCTGCCGCCAGGCCTGATCTTCGGCCTACATCTGACTAATCTTTCAGAACTCTTTTCCCTCGGCTCAGGTCGGTTCTTTCACACTCCTACCTCAGCCCTGCGGGTCCCTTCCTGTTTGAGACGAGCATTGTACAGAGAGAACCTGTGCACTTATGACCTTTAAAATATTTCAGATCAACTTTCATTTCAAAACCTTGTCAAAGCCTTTTTGAAGAGGAGGGTTTCTTATTACTGACTATGCTGCACTCTTTAAGGAACCAAAGTGTACCTATTTCGAAAAGGATAATTGCATTGTTTTTATGGTGCACACGATATTTGTTTTGTGTGACTAGTTGAAAACACTATATTTGAAAGATTTACGGCAGCCTTTTTAGTTCTTAGTTTCTGACTTTTATGGTCTGTTTGTTTGTCTACATGAACACGGGTGCACATGCACACATGTATGTATACAGAGGCGAGAGTTTGTAAACTCCAATAATAATTATGGAAATTCAATAGTTTTTCCATGATAACCTTGAATCAAAACTAGTCTTTTGTTTTTATTTTTAAACCTTCAATAGGGTTCATATTAACCAATTACACGTCTTTGGAAACCAAGATGTATCAATTAGACAAACAATAAGTAATTAAGAGTTGGGGTATGTGCAAAAGTAACTGAAAACCTGGTTTTATCAGCTACATTAAAGGGAATAATTAGAATCATGTGTTAAACATACAAGGAGATCTACAAAAGAATGGCTGCAGAAGAAGAAAGTCGGTGTTTTAGAATGGCCTAGTCAATGTCCGGACCGAATCCCAATCGAAATGTTATAGCAGGACCTGAAACGAGCTGTCCATGCAAGAAAGCCCTCAAATGTCACGGAGTTGAAGCAGTTCTTTAAGGAGGAATGGGCCAAAATGCCTCAAAACCGATATGAGCGATTAACCAGCAGTTCCAGGAAATGCTTAGTTGTAGTCATTGCTGCTTAAGGGGCTTGCCAATAGGTACTGAATCTAAAGGTTCACATACTTTTTCACACATGGATTTTGAATGTTGAATAATTTGTGGATAAATAAATGTTGAAAAAGTATCCTGTTTTTGTGTCATTTGTTTGATCAGGTTCTTTATCTATTATTAGGACATTGATTAAGATTTAATGACAATTTTAGGTTTGAAATATGTGAAATCCTACGGGGGTTCACAAACTTTTTCTTGCCACTGTATGCGCGCATACACATATATTACATACACACTCATCCATGCGCATACACACCTTTTTAACGTTAATGTTTGTAATGTAATATGCTTTATGGATTTTTATTAGAAGTAACGTGTATCGTGTATTTAAACATCTTGAAATGTATTTTATAGAACACCTCTTATGATCGCTGCAAGTAATGGTCAAATTACTTTATTGAAAATGTTGCTTGAGCATGATGCTGATATCTCCATAAAAGATGTCAAAGGTTGGACTGCTGATGATCATGCTGTTATGAATGGACATCATGCGTAAGTTTGTGGCAATTGTGTATTTTTTTTTTTTTTTTAACTATAAATTACAAAAGCATTTCTTTTTTGGGATATAACAACTGTGCCATATGTCTTTATGCCCAGACCTTCAGATTTGTTCCTCTGGTGGTTTTTTGTTAATCTGCTTTTATTGTGGACAGCGTTTAATCCACTGAGATTATCTGATAGTATTTGCATGCTTCCCCCTCCCAGTTCTTGTTCCTTTCTCTTCCCCTTCACATTTTACTACTGGAGATCTGGTACTTCCAGCATATCCCTTACTTCCAGCATACCCCTTTGTGTTCTGTTTTGTAATGCATTTTATCTTTTTTTTTTGTAATGTCTTTAGTGACTATAAGCAAGGACTCATTTTAGCCAGCAACTCTGATTCATGCGTTTTGGCTCGCAGGTCTCATATTGCCCAACAAGATATTTGATTTTGTATTTCTAGTTTGGAAATACTTCATCCCAAATTGCCAATCGTGTAGTTTGCATCAGAAGCTCTCCTGAGACTACCAAACCTTAAGTACAAACGAGTGTCATATCCTCTCTATACAAACCTTTAGAATTAAAAGCAGGGTTTGTATGCTGTGTTTGATTATAGCCATCAGATGTCCTATTTGAATGTTTAGCCAAATCTGATCAAATCTGCCAGCAAACATTAAAACACCTTTGTACTGTACTGTGTTTCTCCAATTAAAGCATCTGTTGAAAGTCTTAGAACATTAGATAAAAACACCTGTACAATTGAAGACTTTTGTAAGCACTGTCGGAAAAGAGAACTCAAAGCATGAGGGGATTCCTTGGGTTTCTTTGTTATAAGTGGAATGATATTCTGATTCTGTCAGTGAATGAGAGGGGTTCATTTAGGATTGCGTTTCAAGCTAATTGATAATTCATTTAAAAAAAATAAAAGTAATGTTACTGTTGTCCTTCACATGACACAAAGTTTGAAAAATGTCCCTTTATGTGCAGACAATATATAGAATTCAAAGGGTTTTAGTTTTTTAACTGCCTTTCAGCAGTCCACATTAATTTTGACCTGCCTTTCAATCGTGCCTGCCGTAACTCGGGATTCTCTGACGTTATACACCTACAAGTAGTTGTAGAAACTAAAACTATAGCAATACCCATAGCTATGGAGCATTATAATGGTCTCATAATTCTATATCATTGTTTCCCAAGGAAAGGTGTCATTAAGCAGATATGGTCTACATCAGGGGTGCACAAACTGTGGGGTGCAAGATTTTTCAGAGGGGGTGCGGCGGTTGCAGGGGCCCCGCACTCTTCCCCCAAGGCATTTAAATTAAATGCCGGGGGATCATGTGAGGCCTCTGCAACGTCTCTTACCTTGTCTTCGGCGACGTGAGATCATGTGACCCTGCGGCGTCATTTGACGCTGAAGGCAAGGAGGGGGGCGCAGTGGAAAAGTTTGCGCACCTCTGGTCTATATCATTGTCAGGAATAGTGTGACAACGTGGACCTTTTGGAACAGACTTCTTGGTTTTCCAGTATTCACATGGTTTTTATATCCTGAGAATGTGTGTTGTTATAAATAAGGCAAATGGATTCTGCAGTAGTGAGGTTGATGGCTTATTTACCAATGTTTGTAACTTCATTGTTTGATTTTACCTTTGCAGATGTTCACATCTAATTATTGAACATGGGTCAAGGAAAAAGTCAAATGCATCCTCTCCATATTATGGCACTAGTAAGACACGAGGTGCATCAATGTTCAGCAGTCCTGATAGAATGGTGGGAAGTGGCTTCACTTTGGGCAGCCCTGCTACAGATAAAGAAGGTAGGGTTTGCATATCTTCATGTAGACACTTTGACGAAAAATAAAAACATAGAAAATAAATAAATACACTAATCTACAGTGTATAATCTACGCTGTTACAATATTGGGGGAAAAAATTTGCAAAAAAACTTTCCATTTAAGGGATGCTGTTCATTAAACAAAGATGTACATTAATGTTTAATACATTGTAAAACTGAAAGTAAGAGAAGGTTTACAGAAATAAAATACAGTATATGTAATATAACGGCGTTAAAACAGCCAAGTCAAGATTTTGATGATCCATACTTTTTTTTACTGAAAGGCAATACATAATTATACCTCTTCCAAACATAAGATTTATGATGGGTATTAAAAAAAAATATATCTATATAATTAATTTATTATTATTATTATTATATATATTTTTTTGTTGTTGTTGCCCTTTGTGGAAGGTGTGTGTGTATATATATATATATATATATATATATATATATATATATATATATATATATATATATTTAGTGCCATCTTTCAGCCCAAAATGGTATTCTCCTTTTATTAAAAACATAATAACTGATATAAATTCGTATAATCACTGAAGTACAATGACATGGGTTGCCACCACTCCAGGTTTGACCTGGAGACTACGGGTTTAGCCGAGTAATCTCCAGGCAGTGGAGGCATTTCCCCCTGACAATCCCGTCAACATGACTGCGCGACGTCAAATGATGCCGCGTTGTTATAACTATAGGACGCTACGTGACGTCACGGCATCACATGATGCCCAGTTGCCATGACAACGGGGCGTCACGTAGCGCCTCGGCACCATAAGGCATACCGTTCTCATGGCAACAAGATGTCATGGCAATGTGCGCTATTTGAAGTCGCGGAGCCATGCTTGACTGCACCTTGCAGGGAGAGAAGATGCCGCGGTAAGAGAAATACATATATAAATAAATAAGTAAAATGGTTATTTACACTTGAGCACACCCTAAAGCAGTGGCTTTGTCAACCTTTATAACTGTCGGTTACCCCCAATTACAGTGCTCAGTTGCTGAGGCATTCCCACAACAAGACAGTCACAGGGAGACACAGAACAGAGACCGTCATAGAAAACACACGCAACAGGGCAGACTAAATACACACAGGACAGACAAAGGCCCACTGTATCTCCAGCCCATGTAGCTTCCTACTCTGCTTGGCCACACGCCCAGGCTCCTGACACCATCTCCTGATTGGCTGCATTACCCAGCAACTGCTAATTAGGATGGAGGAAACTGACAAGTCACCTAGCGTCTACCCCGCTCTGGGAAATCGGGGAAATCCCACTGCATCCGTTTGAACATTCATTGGAACCACAGGGTGCTACGAATCCCTGGTTGGGAAACACTGGCCTAAAGACTCCTATCTGAATTGCCATGTTTAATTTATATACTTTCCATCCCACTGTTCTGTATTCAAGTATAGTAACCTATGGGAGATTATCCTTAAGAGATCTCTTCCTGCCCTTCGTACCGCTGTTTTTTTTATTTATTTTTGAAATCTAATGCTCCATTCAGGAGATATAAACATTGAAATATATTGAGTATCTGGGAGGTAAAAATGAAGTGCTCCACAGAGTCTGGTGCAGTCTGAAGGTAGATGCTAGAGATTGAGAAAAATGATTTTAAAACTCACCAAAAAATAAAATTAAATAAATTATATAAAAACTTAGGTGGCAAGATACTTCTATTGTATGACTTGAACGCCTGTAGGGTTCTGGGAGGGATTGCTGCTTGAAAAGAACATGAAGGAGGGTGGCCATAAGTCTGCAGCATGGCTGCAATTATATTTGTATGCTGCCTTTTTTCCTGAGTGCAATAAGGTTTAGCATTAGGCAGTTGGAAATGTATAGCCATATGATACAGTATATTGCTTATATTAGTGTTTTGTGTGTCACAAACACTGTAATGCTATATGTCATTGTAATTCTATCCAGCTTTCTGTCATGATCATGCTACAAAGCACCAAGCTTGTGTGTGTCGTGGCTTTTTGCTTTTCTTCTCATACATTTTTGTAAATTGTGGTTAATGTTTCCGATCACTTTCTGATTTCGCTGTTTCGTCTGTCCTTTCCATGCCTTTTCTTATGTGGATATAGAATTGCAACAGACTCCCAAGCAGACATCCAGAGCAAGAGATTCAGGGAAAGGTATTCTATATACAATATAATAGCGACATGCTACCATAATCTGATATACTAGTAGTTTTTATTTATTAATTCTTGCTTCATTAAGTCAGCATGTCATTGAAGTTAGGAAATAAAATATAATAAGAACTTTATTTCATGTCCGTTTTCGTTCTATATGTGTTCTTGCAACGAGTTGTAATTTAGTTCTGTTGGAACAGAGATTTTGAATATGATGTATGAAGAACACCCACATTGTTTGGCCCAATAAAATATATTTTAAGATGAAAACAAACTAGTACACTACCCCATTGCTTTTACTGAAAGTCTTTAGAGCAAGATTAACACAGTGGTTGCTAATGAAACCTGACACAATCCTGTGTAATGCATAACAGTAGTTGTAATGTGTACTACATTTCCTTTAATAGCTAAAGTGATTTAGGATATTCCATTGCAGCCTGTTCCTGGAAAATATATAACATTACATTTAAATATATTTGTTGTAATCTTTGTTTATCATATAACTTTAGTTCTTTATATAGACGAAGCAGCCGTTATTGCTCATGCTGACGCATTGCAGAGGGATATACACTGAGTGCGCTAGCTGCTGCCATTCTGAATACGTTAGTGGCTGGTGAAAAAGGTCTTGTCTAATGCGTAATTCCATCTGCTGACACTAGCGGGTGCAATAACTCCTGCTAGATTTGTAGTGCCTTTCTCCCAATATGACTCACAAGTGGAAGGTTATGCCTTTTATATGTTGTGTGGGGAGTAGCAACTCTGGTCCTGGCTTTGTCTCCTTCGCTGCAGTGAACGAGATTAATCCTAGCTAAGCTATACCTATAAATATCAGACACTTCCCAAGCTGCATTGCCAGCAATAAAATCAGAATGTTTGCCCACACACCACCATAATTTCAGCTCCGCTTTGAGTCATCCATTCAGCACCTGCTCCCCAGGCCTGGTTTTCTTGGGGCTTTATCTGGTTCTGTTGCCCTGTGCTTGCGAGCATGCTGCTTTTCATCCTCCCCTGGGCTCCCAATCGTCACTTCGCTCCTGGTTCCTTACCTCCTCCACTCTTCTCTGACTCTGGGCATATGCCTCATACTATCCTCTCTAACCTTGCTCCTGGAACCTCTCCTCCTACCATCCTCTTTCTCCTCTGACTGCGTAAGCTTATCTGTGCCCCCAACTCTTCCCCCCTGGACTGCCATACCTGGTCACCGCTGTGTGCATGCATTGCTGTCCAGTCACCATTCTTTTGGGCCTCTTAATTTCCCCTCCTCTAATTATATTATACAACCCTCAACTTGATAAAGATGGCATATTGCAACTGAAATGTTGCATTTCTTTGGCTAAATAGTCATTTTGCAAGACCGCTGTGCTCTCCTTTACCTCTTCCTACATCCTTTACTCTGCCCAGAGGAAGGGCTGCAGCCAGGTTTCCTCACTGGAGTTTTTTCCTGTGCTCTTTGCTGCTGTGCATTCCTTGTGAGTTTGAGGTGTAACAATCCTTTTTTATTTATTTTTTTGCCTCTTACCCTCAGCCCTACACAGTCTACGTCAGCTTAATAAAATTACAGTTCTGAACCCTATCATTTGTTGCCAATCATTAATAATTGTCTATATACACACCCCAAGTGGAAAGCTATCCCTGTATTTGTCGTGTGGGGTAGAAGCAACTCTGGTTCTGGCTTTAAGTCTCCCCAGCTGCAGTAGACTGATTTAATCTCATCGGAGCTATTCTTTTAAATATCGGACACTTCCCAGTCTCCATTGCTGGCAGTAAAATCAGAATCCACCATCCACCCGTTCCGTCTCCTTGGTGTGGGCCTCTTGCCCTCAGCCCTACGGCTTCTAAGTCAGGGTAATAAAGCTTAAGTTCCTACCCTTATTAATCAGTACCAATCCATTATCTACATACACACAGACAATTACAATATGGAGTGGTACGCAGTGCTTTACATAGAATGTTACAGCAAACTGTATCCAAAAAGGCAAAAATCAGCACTCCACAGGACTTTGTAAATGTAATATTCACATTTGCAAAGTCCTGTGGAGTGCCAGTTTTTTTCCTTTTTGGATCCAGTTTGCAGGGATGTCGCCGTGCACCCGAGGCAGTTCAACAGATTAAGCCAGTGTTCCTACTTTCAAAGTTGCCATAGAATATTAGACACTGATTATCTTAAAATCTATGTTTTAGTGTCTGAGGCATAGGGAGAGATGGTGATCGTCTCAACAAGCTGACACCAGGTTCCCCTGCTTCAAAGTCGGCTTCCTTTTTTTCCAGAGTCGGTGCCTTTTAGTCACTGAGCAACTCCTTCCACCAATTACAGTTTGCAAAAACTGACTTATATGTAATATATAACTTCATGTACTCCACTTTTCTATTCACCGGTTAATTTCCATTAAACATATCATGTATAGAAGTTACATTTATGATGGTGGCGTCCATGATGTGGAAGGTTAGGATATTATTGAAAAGACTGGACCCAGGAAGATGCTTTTTGTTTTCAATATTAGCATGAAATATGTAGAGTGATGTATTTAAACAGTCTCTTTACCTTTTATTTTATTAGAAACACATCTGTGACCCTTTGAAAACCAAAATGAGATGTCCCTCAGCGTTTAGCATGACCTGAAAATATGATATTACAAAGAAATACATTGAGTGATTAGGCTAACAATATGACTGAATCATCAGTACTGTAGAAGATATTGAGGCTTTTTCAGGTGCTTAACATGAGTCTCATGGATGACCAATTAAACAAAACTGCATCTGCATTGTGTATTGTACCTGAATTGAATTTGAATTTGTGGAATGTCCTTTATTTCACCAAGTACTACGTCCAAATACAGCGGAACCCTGTTAACACGTTCTTTGGGGGCCACAGAATGAGACCGCGTTATAACCGGGATCGCGTTAACATTTTGGCGCGCGGGCATCTAGATATCTCTCTTTCCTCTTTGCTGTCAGCTCTCTCCTCTACACAATTGTGAACCAATTGAGAAACCAATACCAAATGGGGAATCTTTTTACATTTTACTGCAATGTCTACAGATTTAGCTGTGTTAGACTGGAGTACAATTTTTAAATAAATCTTCCCTAATGAGACTGCAAATTTCTCTGAAAATAAGGTTCAATAGCACGGTAACAGATATTTCAGCATTTTTTTTTGTTTGGACGATAAAGGCCTTCTTCTCATACTCCCATACAATTAACTGCTCGGGGGAACTAGCCACATAATTTTAAAAAAGTACTTGTGGGGAAGGGCTTTCTTTTGATTATTTTCTTTTTACGTTTTTAGAAGCCTTTATAGGCGTCGGTAGGGGGATTGGTGTTTTTGGTTTGCTATTTCCTTTCTTTAATATGTTATGGACGTGCAAGTGCTCAGGAAGTTTGTAAATTGAAGAATGCAATAGATCTAACCTTGAAAGGCTATTTTAAATTATTACTAAATTACTAATGCAAATACTGTCTTATAACGCAGGTCCAAAGTTACAGCACTGGACTTAAAAATAAATTATACAGTGTTAACCTCTACATCTTTTCAGATTATTAATTCCATGTTTGACACCACCTTGATCAATTCCAAAATCGCTAGTCTCAAAAAGCATATGAAAAATTATAAGAATTTTACATTTTATAAAAGAAAATATCATTAATAATGGAATCTACCATATTAGTTTTTAGTAAGCATGACTTCTAATACTCTAATACTTGATGATTTTAAGTCATTTTTAAAAAGGGTGTGAAATTTCATCAATCAGTTTAATTTCAGAATTAATTGCAAGTAAATGATCTCTATTAAGAAGTATGAAAATCAATAAGGTTCACCCCCTTACAGCAAACAAAGGTATAAATAACTCCTTCTCAAATCGAGTAAACCACATGGGCATATTAAGCTCTGCGAGTAATGAAAGGCTTAATTATGCGTTTGTCTGCACTGGGATTGTAAAAGCTTTAAACCCTATTATAAGTGGTATGTCAGCGGAACATGATGTTCCTGTTCATAGGCTTTTTACGAACACGTAACACTTGATATTTTTGAAACGTCTTAATAGAAAGTGAGTATTTGGGCCCTGGTCATTGATTTGGAATGTCATTGTTAATAAGCTTTTCAAGTATCATTTTATATTGTCTGGTATTTGGCACATTTTGTATTGTCCGTTCCATTGGCACATATGGTTTTGGGTACTACTTGTGTCAATGTGCATCTCTGGATACCTGACAATATTTTTTTTATAGATTTATTTAAAACCGTTTTTCCTTATTACTAATTATTTTAGTAGTTGTTACTGAATACTTGTTTAGGGACTTATTTTTGTTGATGGTGCTACTTGTCTTGCTAGCTTTTTTGGATTTATTTGATCTTTTCTGATACTATGTTAAAAACATGTAACGTAGCATTTTAACAGTATTTGTATATTTATTGTAATAGACAATCTCTTCATAGTTACAGAAGATATTTCTCAAGCAGAGTCTGAAAGCTGGTAAGGGTTCTCATTATCCTTTTTTATTTTACTTAATACTTGCAATTGTGCTATTTTTTTATTTTTATAATAATGTTTTATTTATATATCTATATATAGTACATCTGAAAAGTCAGGAGAAGTACATTCTTGGCCTTCTTCAAATGAAGAAGATTTAGACTTCAGTCCGAAGGCAAGTATTGATTCTTAATGCAGCAGTCCTTGCTGATTTCCCCCACCCCATATTTTATTTGCTTTTAAGATCGCCTCTTGTCCTTTCAGGGCATGTTTTAACGAAGTGAAACTTCTTTGCTGCCACCTACAGTGTTTTCATGGGAAAAAAATCCTTGCGTTGTAACAAATACAGCAACACGAGTGACGTCACAATACTAATAGGCGCGCGTTGCTGTCGCGCATGCTCAAAAAAGCACTGCTGGGTCTCGACGCACATGCGCAGTGGCGGCCGGACTCGGCGCTTGGGAGACAGAGACACAGAGACAGTTGTTATAACTATATAAGTGCAAATGGCTAAAACAGAGGTGTGTGCCGAGTACGTGCTTTCTAAGTCAAACTTCTTTGCGTTTTGCCACTGACGTGTTTTGAATTGTAATTAAAAATATCACCATCACAAATACAACATCTGTGACAAAACAATGACCAAAGACAAAGAAGTTTCACTTAAAATGTGCGTGCTCAGCACACACGACTTAAATCCGTTGCTTTGTTCAGGAGATTGAGTAGTTGAAATAGTGTCTCGGAGCTCAGAATGGTGCTCTCCCCAAAGAGTTGTAAACTCAGGCATTAGCGATGAAGGGGAAAAAAAAAAAATCTATATATCGAGAGAGTCACAAGCTCTATAGCATAAGGCTAAGGCCCCGCTCCCTCAGTCAGCGCTCCCGCACTGCAGACAGGCGGGGCGCTGACAGACACAGACCGCGATATGCAGTCTGTAGGGAGCGGGAGTGGGCGGGGGGCGTGGTTTGAACGGAGTGACCCGTTACTCCCCCTCCCCTCCCTCCTCGGGCTCGGTCTGCAGAACAGGAGGGAGCTGCTGCGGGCTGCTGGAAGGTAAGCAGCTCCCTTCCCCTTCCCCCACAAATGCCCTCACACACGCTGACACTGAGTCACACAGACACACACACACACACACACCCCTACTTTGTGTAGAAAGCTGTCTGACCGCTCCCGCCGCTGATAGGCTCATCAGCGCACCCCGTGACGCGTCACCGCTCGGGATCACAATTTTCTTGCATCCCCTGGCGGCTGACGCGTCACAGCGCGCAGTGAGCCGTGCAGCGAGGAGGGACTGGGACCGACTCACAAGGATTCCCCTGCTAATGGGGAACGCTCGCGCGGCTGCCCGCGCCGCCGGGCGCAGCGGGTCCTAGCCCTAACTCTATATACAATTTTTTTTAATGAAAAATAAAACCGTCCCATAGACTTTCACTCGCAGGAATGATTGCATTTGATTGTAAAAATTTGACTGCACAAGACAGCAGGCTCACTGATACAATGGAGGTCAGCGAGGAAAATCCCAAACAGTCCATTCTTTTTTCCTCGCCAGCAGTGAAATGGTGTCTGCAGAGGTATCAGGTCACACACAGAACAAGCCAGTAAGGTCTCTCCAGTGGGAAAAGAATCGCTGGAAGGTTCAAATAGTGTCAACCACACACAGTGTCCACCTCTGTATCAGCAAGCTCAGGGCATCGGTGCACATAACTACACGTTTCATCACTTACGTGACTTCATCAGGATTAACTGTTGTCTTGTGCAGTACAGATTCTACACTCAAATGTGATCATTCCTGCTTAACTTCTTTTGAGGGAAAGTCTGGTTTTTTTTTTTTAAATGTGTATACAGGGTTACGCTATGGAGCTTGCGCTTTTTATTTTTTTTTTTTTATTTTTTTTTTTCCCCCCCATTACAATTGCTATTTTTCATAATCAAGATCTGTACTGGTTTGCACTGTTTCATTGTTATATGAGCTACAGTAGAATGTTTATGTATATATGTTAACTTATTGTATACACAGTTTATTATATTTTACATTCCATCACTCACTACTTTTATATACTTCACAACCATTCACATTATCAAAGCCATCGTTCTCACAGAAACATGGCTAACCCCTAAACCCCCAATGCAAATATCGCCATTCAGGGATACTCCATTTCTAGGAGAGATAGGTCAAAGAGAGGAGGTGGTGTGTTATTTCATATTGCAGACACCTTACAATTTACACTGTTAAATTGCCCCCCAAGCCCATCCTCTTTTGAAATTCTAGTTGGCAAAATCTGCCTCCCCTTTTCTAAGCCCATCTTGCTTGCTAGCATCTACCGCCCCCTAAAGCCCCTCTACAATTCCTGACTGATATCACCCATTTTCTTGGCTCCATTTCCTCTCTGAATGAGAAGAGTGAGCTGCTAGTTCTTGGGGATGTGAACTACAATTGGCTTGACCCTAAAAACCACAAAATCCAGATACAAATCAAATCGCTTAACCTATCGCAACTCATTTCCCAACCCACACGGACAAACCTGAAATCGCGCATCCATTCCTTGCTAGACTGGATTCTCTCCTCCAAACCCCAGCAGAATCCAATCCTCTGGCATCCTTCCTGATATTTTCAGTGACCATGCAATAGTGTACTGTGTAAGGAAAATTTAACCACCCCATTGAAGCCCTAAAGTTCTCCTCACTAGAACATTTAGAAACTTTAACCCACAACAGTTTCTGGATGACCTTACCAACTGCCCATGGCACAGAATCGATTTAATTCCCGACCCTGATTCTGCGCTCGACTATTTCCAATCCGAGTTTTTAAAACTCTGCGATACCCATGCTCCACTACGCAAAACAAGGGTACGGGGGGCCCACCTTCCATGGGTTACAACTGACCTTATAGCACTCTACCAGTTCAGGGATTCCTTGTGGAAAAGCTACAAAGTAACTGGCACTACCAAGGATCTCAATCAATACAGATGCCTGCGGAACATGTGCACAAGGCACGCAAAAGCACAATATTACTCTGACAATCTCCACCAGAATACATCAAACCCAGCTAACTTCTGGAAGGTTATCAACAATATATTCCAGCCTTCTACCCATCAACAACCAAGTAATATCACTAAGGGGGATATTACTCTGACAAACCCCACAGACATTGCAAATGCATTCAATGATTACTTTGTGGGGTGTGCCACTAACTTATTAGCGAAACGCAGCCCAAACCACAAACCTGAACCTCATCCTGGGTGTACCCACATAGCCCCACCCCCTCCCAACACTGCCCACAATTTTCAATTTGGCCCAGTATCCGAAGAGAAGATTACACAAGCGCTCCTCAAATTAAAATTAAGCAGCCAATGTGGACCTGACTTACTACAATCTAGGTTCCTACGACTTGGTGGCCCAGCAATTGCCAAACCAATTGCTTCCATAGTCAACTCTATCCTGTCTGCAGGCCATATCCCTAAGACCTGGAAAACTGCCAGAGTTGTCCCAATCTTCAAAAGTGGGGACAAAAACACTGTCTCAAACTACAGGCCAATCTCACTTTTCCCAATTCTATCCAAAGTCATGGGAAAATGTGTCCACTCCCAATTAAGCAATTACTATACCAAGACAAATTTCCCTAGCCAATTCCAATCTGGCTTTCGCCCCAAACACACTACCGTAACTACCCTGCTAAAAGTTTGCAATGAAATACAGTGTGAAATGGAACGGGGACAACTCACTGGTGCAGTATTCCTAGATTTTGCGAAGGCTTTTGATACTGTTGATCATGCTATCCTGCTTAACAAACTCCAGAGCTCTGGAATAGGGAAGCATGCTTTAAACTGGTTTCAGTCCTACCTATCAGGAAGATCCCAACATGTGTCAATCTCAGGCTCTAACTCCAACTCCCTGGATATCACCTGTGGTGTCCCGCAAGCCTCTGTTCTGGGGCCCCTACTCTTCTCAGTATTCATCAATGATCTTCCCACAGCTTGTCAGGAAGCCTCAATACACATGTATGCAGATGACACAATCCTATATGCACACAGCCATAGCATCTCTGACCTTCAACACATACTTCAGTCTAACTTTTTGAGACTCGAAAACTGGATTTCCCAAAACAAACTGTTTTTAAACACTAACAAGACTGTAACAATGGTATTTGGGACCAAGATTAAATTTTTAAAGCTTCCAGTGACTGAGCTCCAGATTAGAATCAACGCTAACACCACCCTAACCCCTGTCACTTGTTTTAAATACCTGGGCATATGGTTTGACTCCCACTTAACATTCGGGATGCACATTGATACCCTGACAACCAAGACCTATGCCAAACTAGGGGTACTTTACAGGAACAAATCCTCCCTAAGTCTCCTGGTCAGAAAGCGTATCGCACAGCAGATGCTAATGCCAATTATTGACTATGGAGACATAGTATATGGCTCGGCTCCTCAAACCCACCTTAGCAAACTTGACACCCTCTACAATTCAATTTGTCGTTTTGTTCTCCAATGCAACTACAACACACATCACTGCAAAATGCTCAAAGAACTAGATTGGTCATCACTCGAGTCTAGGCGCAAAGTTCACCTTTCCTGTCTTGCCTTTAAATTTTTTATGGGCAAGCTACCCACCTATCTGAACAAGCTCCTCACCCCTACCACATGCAGCACTTATCACCTGAGATCAGACTCTAAAAGACTGCTCATGGTCCCAAGGCTCAACAAAGTATCCGGCCGTTCCTCCTTCTCTTACCGTGAACCCGAAAACTGGAACAACCTACCAGAGACTCTCACATCCACCACCAGTTTTAGTTCTTTCAAATCTAAGGCTGTCTCACATTTTAATCTGGTCTGTAACTGTTTCATACGCCCATAATATATATTTTCTTTAACTGTGCATGCAATGTCTTGTATATAATGTATACCCTGTTCATTTATGTAAGTGTATTTGTAACCATGTATTATTTGTCTTAACTCTGTGCCCAGGACATACTTGAAAACGAGAGGTAACTCTCAATGTATTACTTCCTGGTAAAATATTTTATAAATAAAATAAATTATAAGTTTATTTGTTTTATTTGCTGCTTTAAAGCCCCTGGTCAAGGTCCGTGGACATCACCCGGAGCTGAATCGCTCTATTCTGAACTCTGTGGGTCACTTCAAGTACAACATAATTTTCAATTTGAAGTATCTCCCCCCTATAGGAAATCAATATGCCCACCGATGCAACATTGCTACTTTGCTCTCCCTAGAGGGGGAAAATACTACAAACTTAAATATATTTCTCAGCAGCTCATGAGAATGTGGGTTCTTCGCATAGGATGACCCTGGGGGGGCCAATCTTGACTGCATCTCTCCTTGGACTAACTTAAAAATGGACTGTAGTTTTTTGTTTTAATACTTATTTCATAGCAATATTTATGAACCAATAATGCTCAGGATAGGCAGTTTTGGGGATGCATGTTCTTGCATAATGTAATCGGTTAGTGATTCTTTTACAGAAGACTCCAAAGCCGAGTTTGGCCCAACTATTCCACACGAAGAAAAATGGTGAGCAATGAACAACTGATTTTGTGTGTGTGTGTGTGTGTGTGTTCTGATTCGAAAGGCATGTTACCAGATAATGTGTGTAATTTATTTTTTTGTTTTTGATGTAGTAATTGAAAAAGCTAGTATTGTCAAAGCACAGCCTATAGCCATTGCACTGCAAAGTAAATCCGATAATGATGAAGACTCGCTTCATGGTAGTGAAGATGAAGATGTGATCCACAATCCCCATCCTAAGCCTTTATCCCAAGTTCGTTCCTTCCCTCATCCTGTGTATTCCTTTACAAAACCTTCCCAGATGACTTCTACTCCTCTCCTGGACCAAAATAAGGTAAAATGTGTGTTAATGTTTCCAATCTATATCAGTAATTACTGATTCCCTTTTATTTTTTATTTTTTGCCTTCATTTTACTTTTGGAAGAAGTTGGTGGAAGTATCAAGGATGAAAATTCTAATCCACGTATACATTTGGGCAAGTCGAAGCAAGGAGTCATTGCAAATAAACCATGTTCTAAACTAGGCATTGAAGATAATGTGTCTGGTGCTATTTGTCAAGAAGAAGAGAATGAGGTTGATAATGAAGAAGACGGTTTGCAGGAGAGTGAAGATAAAGACGAAGAAGGTGAAGATGGTGTAGGTGAAGACAAAGAATCTGAGGAGGATGATGATGATGATGATGATGATTATGATGATGAAGGTGGAAGGGAAGATCAGGAATCTGTAAGTGAAAATGAAGTCTCTGAGGCACATATAAGTGAAGATGAGGAATGTGAAGATTTGGCTGAAAATGCACTAACATGTTTGCATGATAAAAGCGTAGATGCACAAAGTATTAAACAAAATGTTGCTTCAAAAAAAATAGAAATTGCAGATGATAAATTAAATGCACATGTTGCTGATAAACTCCTCATGGATACTAGTGGTATCCAAGATTCTTTCAAGTCCATACAAACTACTGAAGCTATTCCAGATTGTAATGACATTCCAGTTTCATTAATAGTCGGGTTTTATGAAAATGTAACTTCTCTAATTGAAGGTGAAGTAGTGTTAGAAACGTATGATCAAACAGATAATCACAGTGATGATATTAAAGAAATACCGAAAGACGATAAACCGATAAATGATGAGAGCGCGATTTACATTAGTGCACAACAAGACATTGACCTGGACAATAACAAAAATAACACAGAGAACTATTTGCAAAGAGAAAAGGATGAAACTGAAAATCTCTCTGGATTCATTGCTGAGCAAGATGAGGTAAGTACAAATTTGAAAAATGAAGATACAACAGGATTGCATGGCACTTGTACTCATACTGTATACAGGAACCAAGTAAGTAGAAAAATAACTTCATGAGTAGATGGGATAGAAATGCATTTTTGTAGCCATATTAGTCCATTAGAAAACTAGATCCTTGCTTGCTGTTACTTAATGTCAACCTACCTCTGTGGTTCTTGACAAGTCTTTGTTTTTACGTCTCTGTATCTTTTGGCAATGCAGAACTAGGATGTGTGGAGATTGGCACTAGAAAAAAAGGACCAAATCAAAATGTCCCGATTTAACATGGAGTCAGGTTAGCAATACTGATGTAGTGGTAATATTGGTGGACATTCATAAGGGTCTATCATACCTTTATTGTTTGGAAACTTCAAGATCTCGCATGACTCTTCAGATGTGAATTTGTTTTTAGAAACAACTCACAAGATAGTCCACAACTGAGGCATTATCAGAAAGTTGTGAGTAAAAAGCACTAGCAGCCAATACATAAATACTTTATATTCTGAGAATATTTCCAGTTTAAATGCATTGGAAAGAATGTCTTCACTGAAGTAGCTTTACAAACTACTATTACATTTCAAGAGAACTGCTTGTTTTTGGATTCTCGAGTAGCAATGTGCTAGTACTGTATTCATAAGCGCATACACATTTTAAAGGAAGTGTTCTTTCTAGTTTATGAAGGAGCCTGATTTCCGTTGTCCTTTACATTAAATGAACTGAAAGGAGGAGGAAACCCGTAAATTGGAAGTTCTGCTGAGTGGATTTCAGTAACACCATTGTGCTTTAAATAAACTTTTTTAAGGCGCTAGAATGCATGACAATCTCTCACGTCATAAACTATGGTTTATGGGGGGCCTTGAATTTGTTAGAAAAATCACTGAGTTTTCCTAAATGTATGCACTCCAAGTTCACATTGTAATCACCCATTACAGCAGTGAATAATACTATTATTATTATTATTTTTATTTTTATGACCGCTTTGATTTATTTCTATTTTAGGAAGAATCCTCTAGTGATGAAGCTGATGGAAAAGATGGTAGCTATATTGAGGAGGATGTTGAGAGAAGTCCAGTGAGAGCAGACCTTCCTTTCCCAGGTTTAACTGGTCTGAATAATGCTGAAGAGAAATTACAATCTGTTGGTAGAAAAAGTATGTGTATATCAATTTTAAAGTCAATTGAACAATACGTTATTAGTCAGTGCCAGGATGGTTATCTGGAAATACTCTTTAATAGAAACAAAAGTGTGAATATACTCTGCTTATCTATGTTCTTGTTCAAAAATTCTTTGGCTGTATGTATCCATTACCCCGGAAATTTATCAGATTGCCGTGTGAATGCACATTAATTTGCACCAAAGCATTGATGTGCTTCAATTACATTTTTCTCTGCTTGTGCCACGAGCCTGAGGAGCGGCTTCTGGAACAGGTGAAAGAGGAGTTGCTTAGAGCAATAGTATAATGCAGTGTTTTTTTCAAACGGCCCTGGCCCTGAGCCAGACCAGGTTTTGGAGGCAACATCCAACATTCAAATGCAAATTAGGCACATGTGCAGTACTTAATCCTATAATATGGTACATCCAGATGGTTTGAAAACCACTGGCATAAGGTGATGCATCAATAAATGGTGCATGTTTATCTCTTCTGCCAGGTTTGAGATTCCTTTGGTCAAGAAGTCGGTGTTAGAAGTTAAGTTCCATGCATGTGCCACAGGCAAATTGACATACAAACTAGCATTATAAATATAATTATTTACAATGAATTAATTTAATTATTTTTAATAATTCGAGGTCACACTGTACACACTTGAAATTTAGGATGCAAAGCAAGCATATCAGCCAATTTATATACTGCTTTAAAATCCTGTCAAATCTCCAAAATACAAATCGCATCTTCAGGAGTATTGCTACATGGGGAAAAGTACTAATGTAAAAAAGTATAACATTTCATGTTAAAAGTAGGGTCGACAAAAATGTGCTTTTAAAAGTAAGTATCATGGCATACTTGTAAATGCAGCCTTTTTTGTCATAATGTAGGAATTGTTGCATCACTGTGCTAGATAATCCAGAAATGTTAGGGGTATACTCATGAAAGTTTGGTTTGCCTGATCTCTGGACAAGGACCATGGATTTAAATGGTAATTTTTCAATGTTTTTTTTTTTTTTTTTTTTTTAAACTCTGGAAATAATCAAGCGCAGAATCAGGGGCAGGTATTAAGTCATTCTTACCAATTACCCTTGGTACAAGATCAGCCAGAATCTGTTGTGGGTTAAACTTTCTAAATGTTCTAGTGAGTAGAACTTTGGGACTTAATTTTGGGTGGTTTGATGGTTGCATCGAGGGTTTTAGGAGTTAGTCATGTTTCGGTGAGAATTATGGCTTTAGGCTTATGCAAAAGGCCGGAACAAAGAATCGGGAGAGTGCAAATATATCCAGGATTATGTGGGGAAAAAAACACACAAAAAAACACATAGTGCAATTATGTTTTCAACAGTAAGTGAAGAATGCAAACTTCATAAGTATCTCACTTGCTACTTGCCACTCTAATATAACAAAATATGCAAGTGAGATACTTATGGTAAAAGAAGCACGGTTGTGAAGAGTAACCAACTCTTATGTGATTCTTCAGGTAGTCTTTGTGACAGGCTATAATAATACACCAAATAACTGGGTTGAACTGAACGAGGCTTGGATATAATAAAGTATATTTATTCCTTAAATAGGTGAACACAGCAATATAGTACAGTAACAGGCAAGAAGTAACACTTACTTGGGGATGGGAAATGAGAAGTATCAAGTAGCAATTCTCCAGCAATCAGGTAACAATCAAGATGGTATCAGAAGACAAAGGATATAGGGTTGACCACAGTTTATATATCTTTGTCACCCTATTCTTAACATTGAGTACAGGCTATTGGATATCAATTACTTGTAGCCAATCTTTAACGTGGGAACACAAATTAACCCCTGCCCCCAGCTGGTTAGCTCATGCGCACTGGGACCCTGGGGGTCTCATTTCTGTAGCCCCACATTTACATCAGGGACGCCGGCCAGTCTACCAAAAGGGATTTCTGGCAGGATGCCCCTTGTTCACAGGTGTAAAACATGACACTCACAGATCACTCTAGTTTGAGGCGTCACAAACTAAGGTTTTAGATTTTAGTTGGGCTGACTTTTCTAAGATTGGAAAATATTAAAGGGATTCTTTGGCAGGAAGGAGATATTTGACTAGCATCCTCTCAATCCACATTTAAGACCCACCGCAAAACACTCCTGCTTAAAGCTGCAGTTCAGTCTTTTTTTTTTTTTTTTTTTAATTTATTTTTTTACTTCAATAGTTTCATGTGTGCAATCTCTATTTACCTAAAGAACTGTATAGCTGCCAGTCAAATCGTTCTCCATGTATTGATAGGCGAAATTTGGTGACATAATTAGAGCTGGCATATGTTTTTATTTGCTTCTGTCAGTCAGTGGAAGCTCATGAATATTCATGAGCACTCCTGCACTGACGTGCTAGAGGGAGGGCAGGGCTGACAAAGGGGTGTGCCAGGGCTTGTGACATGACATGAAGGGGCAGTGCCTTAGCAAATGGCTGTTAAAATAGAATACAAGAAAATTGGTCTTTCAAAGTTGTTTTTTTAAAAACCGAAAATGCTAAAAGTATTTTTTCTTACTACAGAACTGATTTATTAAAAAAAACACACATGCAGGATATTGACTGAACTGCAGCTTTAAGGAAGCATATGAGTAGCTCCATGGCTGATAATTAACACCTCATACATAAACCTTGCTCCTTGCATACGCACTTACCAGAACGGCCTCCTAATGTCTCTGTACATTCTTCCTACCATCCAGTTCGGTTGTAAGCTCTTTGGAGCAGGGACTCCTTTTCCTAAATGTTACGTTTTATGTCTGAAGCACTTCTCTCCTTTATGTGTTCTTTATATTATTTGTTATTTATATGATTGTCACGTGTATTACTGCTGTAATGTGCTATGTACATTAATGGTGCTTTCTAAATTAAGATATACATACACTCAAGGGGGGGGGGGGTGCAAAACCAGTGGGAAAAACTAAAGGATGTAATGCTAAAAGCAAGACCTCTGTGTCAGGCAGTTTAGCAAAAGCATTAGAAAAAGAAAGCCATATGGTTCTCAAAGGGGAAGGGCCAAAAAGGGCGCTTTTAGGAAATATAGGTAGACTTGCAAGAAGTAGGAAGAAGGCCCCGATCAGGTTAGGCAGGATGCCAAGAAAGTTATCTGATGTGCAAAGGCTTAAGCAGAAGAGAAGGTGGCCCACTCAGTAAAGAAGGTGGCCAAAACCTTTTTTAGGTATATAGATGTAGCAGATGTTGTTGCTCGAGCTGGTGCATTATAGCAGACACACAATGCGCCCTGGGGACCAGATGCCATTTAAAAAGCTAGGATCCGTGCGAAAAACGGGTAGTGCTATTGCACCTTCTGGCATGCGCCAGCAATAACGTCTGCTACATCTGTAAGTGAAAGGAGAAAACAAAAGGAGGAAAAGTAAGCCAAAGACAAAAGAAGTGGGTCCTATTGAGGGAGACAAAAGTATAGCAGATCACTTAAAAAAATCTATATTTTTTCCCTGTTTTCACAGCAGAAGGTGAATTGGGTGGGGTCACAGTTGGGGAACAGGAAGGTAAATGGAAAGGCGGTGGACACAAGTCCATTTACTGCAGAGTAGATCCTAATGGAACTTTCAAAACTGAAAGTGGACAAGTCAATGAGGCGGATACTAAAAGAGCTTTAGGGGGAGGCTGGCAACACAATTATCAACTATTGAACCAGTCACTATTAACAGCTGGAGTTACAGGTGACTAGAGAAGAGCAAACATAGTCCGATTTTAACAAATGGTGATAGGGAAGATACTGGTAACTACAGGCCAGGGAGTCTAATGCCAGCAGTGGGGAAATTAATGGATACATTGATGAAAGAGAATTTTCAAATATCTAAATTCCAGCCGAATGTATTTAGTGGGGGAGATCATATCAAACAAATCTGATTATTTTTTTACCGGTGACTTAGGTAATGGATCAGGGTGGAACAGTAGCTTACCTAGTAAATAAACAAGTTGCAATGCTTGGGACTGTATTTTAAGATGCATTACATTCAAAGGAAGGGAAGGTGACCAGTGAAGTACCTCCATACTGATATCTTTTATTAGTAGCGCTGCAAATGGTCTTGAAGGGAAAGTATGCCTTTTTCAAGACAACACACAGATACTTGCAACAGTGTTGACATTCAAGAGGTGGTAAACTAAATGATTAATGATTTGGTTAGATTCACGGAATGGTTGAGTGTAGCAACTACAATTTCATGCCAGAACGTGCAAAATCATTTACTTGGGCAGCGCAAATCCAAAGCCAGAATACAAGATTAATGGCACTATGTTAATCACTATAAAGAAAACTGACCTCCGAGACCAGCATTTCAGATAACTTAACCCTTTGGGGGCTCTTGAGACGTAGCTACTACGTCATGGATCTGGTGCTCCAGGGACCCCATTACGTAGTATTTACATCAGAACGCCCCCGCTTGTTTTTCTAAGGGAGATTTCGTTCTGAGTTCCACACACGATCTATAATGAAGTGGAACAGAAAGAGGACGCTTCCCTTTCTGTACCATCATTCGCGTGACAAAGCAGTCATATGATCGCGAGTGCAGAGGGGACTGTGGCACTCTGGTGCCTCGGGCCCTCAAAGGGTCAAGGAATGTAATAAAGCAATGGGCGCCAGCAGGGAAAAATGTTGGCACATAAAGCAAAATGGTGAGGCCCTTTTAAAGATCATTAGTAAAACCTCACCTTACAGTGTTCATAGAGACCATATCATCGTTGTAGAGGTAAAATCATTAAGTGCGTTTTTGGCAAAAACTCACTAAATGCATTTCCTGACTTGAAATTTCTTTATTTTTATTGAAAAACTCATTAAAGACACCTAATCTTCAGAACTTGTCAGATCAAAATATCATCTTTTTTTATTATTATTATTTTTTTTAATACAGATTTTTTTCTGTCAAGTACATTTAATCGCCTTTTCTTCAGTACTCCAGGAATGTAGTAATAGGCTACCTTTTTGTTCTGGCCTTGAAGGCTGAATAAATCTACGGTAGCCCTGTCTAAACTGTGATGTCATTTACAATTGTATTGATGGTGTGAAGTCTCTGCAGTTCCATTATATGGTAGGGAATAGTTTTATATTTGGTATTTCAATTAAATTGGCATAGCACATTTTAATGTGTTTTTTAATTTAATTTTTTTTTAAATGTTTTTGTGCTCTTGGTCTGTGACCATGCATTTGAAAAGAACGCGTATGCATTTCAATGACATATTTTGTGCGCAGTACAGTTTGACTGGGCAAATTAAGACAAATTAGTGGAGTGGCGGTTTCTCTCAATTTGAAAATGAAAAGCCAACCTACTGCAAGGAATACAGCAAGTAGAAAACAATCCCCCATGGAGAGAAAGCAGAGAGGGATGTGATAAACTTTCAAATATACAAAGCATTTCAGCAAACTGCAGGATGAATAACTAGGTCACTCTCTGAAGCTGGAAAGGGACAGGCTCAGGGCAAAAATGACAGAGAACTTCACACAGAGTGGTGAGTTTGTGGAATATCCTCCCAACAGAAGTAGAGTAAGGGAATTAAAACATACTTGAGATTGACATAAAGCTACTATCCTCAATTTGAAATTAAAGCCAATGATCAAATCCTCTAGTGAAAAGTGGGTAAACACGGTGGGCTAAGTGGTTCTTATCTGTTGAGAAATGCTGTTGATATATAATTGTTTTTATTTCTGTTTAAGCTGCAGCATTAATGTCTGAACTGGGATTAGAAGATGATGAATCGCCTTGGGATTCTGAGGTAGGATCACATTGAATGTTAGGAGAAAGATTCATGTCTTCTGGACCTGCAGTGCTGAACCTCCTCCATGTTCTGGGGGAAAAGAAGATGGCGCTGCAGTGGTCTTGGCAACAAAAAAAATAATGTTTTAGTAGTGCAAAAGAATCAACGTTTCGATTATAGTGTGGACCGAAAAGGCTGCATAGATTTTCTTTTCATCTTGTGCTGTACATGCTCACAAGGGCCGTTCATAAAGCAATGCTGCTCATTGCAAAATCATTATTGTGGTTGCATTTGAGACTGGTAGTGCCGCTCTTGAATCCTTTTATGGTATTATGGTGTCATTATCAATTCATGTGATGCAGATCCCAGAATAACATGGTTTAAAGCAGGGAGTGGCCAACTCCAGTCCTCAATGGCCACTGATTGAGCCTCCTGTGCTGAAGCAGTGATATCCTTACAACCTGACCAGTTGGTGGCCCTTGAAGAGTGGTGTTGGCCACCCCTGGTTTAGGGATGAATAATACTGGCACTTGACGATTTGTAATAAAAACCACAGAAGCCAAGCAAAAAGAAACCATGTAAGTAACTTCATCTTTAGGAATTCTTAACATTGTTACAAAAGGTTATTTATCAGGATGCATCCGAAATATGAATTTGTGAGCTGAATGCATCTTGAGGTAGTTGCTACTTTTTAAACCCTTAAGATCGCTTTAAAAATGAGCAATTTCCTAGGATCAGTGATATTGATCTGTTTGGAGGGTTAATACATTTGTTATGTGTTTTTTTTTTTTTTTTAAACACCCAAATGTAACACCTATAAAAATGTTTAATCATTTTAAAATGGTTTGTAAACATGGTGACCTGAGACTTGGGAGGAGGTTGCTTTCCTCTGGCTAATCCCTTTCGTCTGATGTCACTATGTTTTGAGCATGGGCTTGTACAGCCAGAGCCCCCTCCCCCTGTCTGCATTGGCTATCTGATAAGGATGGGGGCGGGGGGAGGGGTTAAAGGTAAGGCAAACACTTGAACCAAATTCACAGGCCCCCAAGAAATTGAACTTGCAATTAATTTAATCAAATGAAAATTACCAAACCGTTGCTATTAACTTGTAAATAAATTCAGTTGGCTCGAAACATTGGGAATTGTTTATAGAGTTTTCTTTTGTAGTTGCAAATGCATTCTTACAAGTTCAAATTCTTCTTCCTGATTAAAATGTGCATTTTATTTTAATCCAGTCTGCTTCGGAAAGCCCAGGGAAACAATCTGCCAGCCCCTTACCTTCACCTGCCGTCCAAACTCACATGCAGTGTATTTCAGAGGAATCAAATGACGGTACGTTTCTGTGTTTATGTCTGTGTCGTGAGAATGTGTTTTTTTTTGGGGGGGGGGGGGGGGCTTTCTAGTTTGTACTGAAAATAATTGGAAAAAAGAATGTATCTGCCATATTTATTGAACAGTGAATGATACCAAATTAAAATGACGTACGAAGCTGATGCAGCTCCATCTCTGCACAATCCCATCTTCCCCCAACACCAACTCCTTCACATAACAAGCAGCTACCATATTTCCTCGAATGTAAGACGCACCATCGATTTGGCCCTTACAATCGAGGAAAATCACTTTTTCACTAACCATGTTTCTGGAGAGGTCCCATGTCAGCGGAGGAGGAAATGGGCAGCGGTGGCAGGAGAGGTCCGACGTCTGCAGATGGTTGAAGATGGACAGCGGGCGGGAGTGCAGCAGCAAGACAGGTCCCAAGTTTGCAGTTGAATGAAGATTAGAAGACGGCGGGCGTGTGGTGGCGGTGGCGGCAGGAGAACATAATATCAGGAGAGCTGAGAAGGAGCAGAGCGGCATAGGGGAACGGCTTTGGAGGTGCACATTGTAACAGGAAGTCAGACACCGGTCAACTTCCGGTGTTAGTGTGCATGTTCCAAGCCGTTCCCCTATGCCACTCTGCTCCTGCTCTCCTGCTATTATGATCTCCTGCCGCCAACGCACGCGCCTGCCCGCTCTCTTATCTTCATTCAACTGCAGACTTGGGACCTGTCCTGTCACCGCCTCCGCACTCCTCCCCGCTGTCCATCTTCAACCATCTACAGATGTGGGACGTCTCCTGCCACCACCCGCTTAGTACTCCGTTGACATGGGACCTCTCCTGAAACTTAAGTGAAAAGAGGGGGTTAGTACTGTAGACTTTTTTTTTTTTTTTAAATTCATTTTTTAATACATCAATTCAAAGGCGCACCCCGATTTCAGACGTAAGGTGCGTCTTAGAATTGATGAAATAGGATATTCAAAACACATCAACCTTCTTCTCCCCCTGTACCTTTAAGTTTCCATTTACCCTAGATTGTAAGCACCTTTGGGCAGGGCCCTCCTAACCTACTGTACCAATGTATGTTCATTTTTTGCTAGTTTATTGTTTTTGTCCTCCTAACCCTATTGTACTGTGTACTCCAACCCTATGTTAGTGTATTAAAAATAAATTATAATAGATGCATTTTTTTTATTTTTAAAGTGCTGCATCTGTACATGCAGGTTAGGAGATGTAGATTGTGGCTGGTGGCCAAATATCAGCATAGTGAGGTCATTCATGTTTTATGTAGTAAATGGTTTTATTTTGGTTTTATCTAGCTAGGATATTGCACACATGTCTACAAAATTTTTATTTAATTTTTAATTTTCCTGTGTTTATTCACATGAATATACTTTGCTAGTCAAACTGAATGCTTTCTTTAAATTCTGAAATATTTAATAGTGCAGAATAAATGAGTACATCATATTCGGTGATGCTTTTCTTTATTTGGACGAACAATTGATATTTTAGAACAAGCCTACGAGAGTTCTCTCTTTCTCAGGTCAGGCACTACTGATACAAAGGTATGAAAACCAAGATAACAATCTAAAACAGATGATGTAGAGAAGTAATGGTAGAGAGAATTGTAATTAACCAGACAGGCAATGAATGAAAGGGATAGTGGGAAATGGGAAGAGCATGTAGGACCATTCACCTGTCAGCAGTGTGAAAAGGGTTGGTGGAGATGGGGTTAAATTGTAACATTAACAGGAACATTACAAAAAATGATAATGCTGATATGGTGTTTCTTACACACACTGAAGCCCCCCCCCCCCCCTTTTTTTTTCTAAGCGCAATATAATTTTTAGTTCAATTTCTTCCGTTCTTGAGTGCTTTTAAACATTCCGTTGAGGATTTTGATGTTTAAATCCTTTATGGAATTATCTGGCTGTGAGAAATGGTTTCCCGCTGGAGTGCAATATCTTCCTCCTTAATGGTGTGTTATTGTGTGTCTGTGTAGGTTAATTCTGGTTTGAAGTTGTTGGCTGGTTTCACCAATGTAGCTTCCTTGGTCACATTTGCTGCATTAAATCATGTATGTGTTTGTATATGTATATACCATATTCCTGGATGTGTAACAGTATGATCCTTTAACATTGAGTGTTCTATGTTTGTGACTGGCTATGGGATCTTGACATATATGTTTGCAGCATGTGATGTTGCATGGTCTTGTGCCATTCTCCGCGTCCTTGAGTTCGTTATGACTTTTTCTGTTGACGAACTTCTGTCTGAGGTTTGACAATTGCCGGAATGCAAGGATGAGAGGTTTGTGGAAGATGTATCATCCTCTTTCAGCATGGGTTGCAGATCGTTGATTTATTGTTTGCATTCCCTCTAGGGTATGGTTGTATGTGGCCACTGGTGTGTATGCGTGGGATTAAAAAAATTTTTTTTTTTTTTTAATTATTATATATTGGAACAGGTGTTCTTGTGGGGCTTTTAGTGCAGATGTGATTGTTTTGGCAATAGTCTTTGGCTTGTACACATTGTGTCTGAATGATAGTCAGGATTGTGGTGTCTATTTCTGTGTTTAGTGTTAGAGCATATGCAGTGATATCTTGTAGCCTGGCTGTATGATGGCTCGTTTTATGAGTTGGATGGAAGCTGGAGTTGTGGAGGTAACTACATCTGTTTGTGAGATGTGGTGTTTGCCATTTTCAGTGTTGGTGTTGTATCCATAAAGTTTACTAGGTTTGCTGAATAATCTATTTTGAGCTTAATTCAATGGAATTAGTCCAAGGATTTGTGAAATTGTTTTAAATTATCTTCACAATTTGTCCATGTTCTAAATAGATCATCAATGTATCTGTATTTCAGATCTCTTCTTGAGGGGGATAGGTTGTACATTTATTTTAAAAAAAAATATTTTGTGCTGATCTCCCAGACAGGCGGAGTTTTTCTGCATGGACAGTGAGTATCTGTTTTGAAAAGTAATTTAAAGTTTCTAATTATAAGGTGCTGTCATGCTGCTAGTTAATTGATTTTATTGTAGCAAAGTTGTTTGGCATTTTGTTGGTTTGAAATGCATAGAGGGAATGAGAAAAGTAATAACCGATCTGCAACCTATGCTGACAGAGGCTGACCATTAAGACATCTTCCCCAAACCTCCCATCCTTGCATTCTGGCAACTGCCAAACCTCAGACCGAAGTTAATCACAAGAAAACTTCATAACAAACTCAAGTACGCTGAGAATGTTACAGGACACAGCAAACATATGCAAAGGTCAATGTTAAAGGATTAAACTGCTGCACGTCCAGGTATGTATGTATGTCAATAGTATAACAGTTTGCACTCACGGTCTCCAAGAAATCCTGATTTCTTGTCCATAGGAATAAAATAAACATGTAGTAACCAAAATCAGTCCTGATGAGAGAGACAGCAAATTGTGATAAAAAAAAATTGTGTATTAAGAATACAGGGCAACCAACGTTTCGGTCCTCACAGAGGGACCTTCCTCAGAGTTGTGTGTGTGTGTGTGTGTGCGCAGCAAATGTGACCAAGGACAGACACATAACACACCATGAAGAAGGAAGATATTGCACTCCAGTGGGACACCACTTCTCACAGCCAGATCATTTCATAAATTTAAAAATCCAAGTCCTCAACAAAATTATTAAAAGCACTAAAGAATGGAAAACATTTAAACTCCAAATTATACTGCAATTTTACACAAAATAAGAGGACATAACACCGATATGGTATTTCTTACACACTTGGGCCTCGGACATGGTGACATTCGCAGCGCTGACTCATGCTCTCCTTTTTTTTGTGTCCCTGCATGAGCATCAGCGTGCGCGCTTATGAGCCGTGCGGGAGGCGGGGCTAGCGCGCCACGTCACGGACTGCCATTTATTTTTGGCGGTCACGTGACCAGCCCTGCGCTTCCCTCGGGAAAAATTAAACTGTGCTGTCGGCCGCAATTCCACATGCCTCCGCACGCCTGCGGAAGTGCCATCTAAAGCCGTGCTCAATAGGGATGATGTTTCCCCTCAGCGCGGGTCAGCACGGTCTTTTTGACCATGGCCCTGGCGTAATAGAGCAACAAGGAGAGGTGGTCTCACTGGTAGTGTTCAAAGGATCTTAAGACCATTTAAATGGTATTCAAAAAAGACAAATGGTGGCACAATGTTACAGGGTAAAAAGTTAACCCTTTCTCGGGTGCTCATAGATCCCAAAGTGCAAGATCTGTTTAAATACATGTTCTATTTTCAAAAATGCAATTCAAACCTTTCTCTCCCGCCCCCCAAATATTTGTCTGACGTAATTGAGTACATCCTTAAAGTTACATATCTTGATTAGAGGTACCCATGTGTAATAGTTATTTTGTAAAGGGGGCAACATAGTTGTAATATCGATCCCTCTATCCCTGCTTTGACTAACATTTGAAGTGATTTATTTACAACTTTATTGTATTAAATTACATTTATACCATTTTATTTATGGTGTTTTATTTTACATTGTTAATTTCACGGGAACAGCTATGTATCCTACACATTTAAAGCTGCCGTTCAAGCAATATCCTATCGTGTGTTTTCTATTAAAAAAAATTTTTTAAAAAACAGTTCGGTACTATGAGAAAATACTTGGAACATTAAAAAAAATATTTAAAATTTAAAGTCACATCCTAATCCTCTTCTGAAACAGACTCTAGCACACCCCTTTTTGAGCCCTGCCTTCTCTCTAGTAGTGCACCAATTGTATCTAGTGACTGCCTGGTCACATGATCTTCCCCACAGAACTTTGTATCTTGGGTCCTCTTCTGCTGCACTGACAGCCTTAGCCGAATCTTTGCTGATCGATTGGCAACTTAGCTAATTCTTTCAGTGTCTACATTGTATTAATGCACATATTCAATGAAAGAAAAAAAAATTAAAACCATAAAGGATTCAGTTCTATCTTTAAAAATAATATTTTTGTAAAAAAAACTCTCTCCAATTTATGTAAATAAGTGCATAAATGTGATCAATAAGCAAGTCTCTCTTCATATTTAAAATGTGTGTATGTGAGTGATCCATCGTTAGTATAGGTCACTTTAAATGTGTCATAGAAGGGATATATAACAACTATGTTCCACCTTGAACAAAATAACTATTACACATTGGTAATACTAAACATTTGCGAGTTCTCTAATTAAAGATATGTCACTTTAAGGATGTAATCATTGACATCAGACAATGAATATATGACGGGAAGGTTTGAATTGCATTGTTGAAAATTGTACATGTATTTAAACACAGTTCTTTGACTTGGAGCTTTACACACCTTAGGCCTCGTCCATGGAGGTGCTGAGCGGACGCGCGTGCTCACGCTGGACACGTTGCGACAATGCACGTGGCTTGCGTGAGCGGGCGGGCGCGCTTCCTCGGCGCTCAGCCGCCTGCTGAGCAAGCAAAATTGATTTTGCTGCTCACAAGCGAGTCACGTGAGTGGTTTGTCCAATGAGGGCGAACCAGCTCCGTGACGTCGTGACCGCGCCCCCAGACGCGCGCACCTAGCCGGCCAGAAATCGGCCGAGCAAGGTGGAGCGCCAGAGTGCCTGTTTCCACCCTGGACAAGGCCTTATGAAGGGTTGCTTTTGTGCCCTGAAATATTGTGCCACTATTTGTCTTTTTTGAATACCATTAAAATGGTCTGAAGTTCCTTTTAACACCTAGAAGTGCGACTACCTCTCCTTGCTTGTTTTATTATTAAAAGTGTGATGTTTGAGGGGATCTCGCCATGGAGACGCCAAACACCATTGAAAACCTAAACCTATTTTATTGCATTAAAAGAAGTACAGGGCAAGTACATATTTTTGTATTTCGTGCGCACTACCATAATGTTTTGTAATGTTTCTCCCTGCAATTTACAATTTAATTTTAGACCATAAAGTACGATCAATGATCCAACGTTTTCAGGTTTTTTAGCAACAAGTTTGAACTGTTTTTTGTTTTTGGTTCCTTCACTAGACACGTATTACACTCCTTCTTTCCTAAGAGGATCGAGAAACAATAAGATGCAAAAACCAGATGTAGGCTGGTCCGTTGACCAAAGGGGTATGGACATGCTCTTCAGAAAGCCAACATAGTGATCAGCATGGCAGCAGTAACAAGCATTGTTTGGTTTAGGCTGCATGTATGAGAAACCTGCATATTTCTGCCATACTAATTCTTTTGCATTTCCATCTTTCTGTATTTATCCTGGGGAATATAAAACTGGATGAACTCTTAAGAAAGCGTGATGGTCATGCATGACTTTAATTATTTAACTTTTTTTCATGACATTCAATAAAGTATTGGTTTTATCCCCTTTTTTCCAGAGTTTTCTGAGAAGAATAGAGCTCTGGGATTAGATAAGGTATTTACAGTTTCTTTTTCACGTTTTAAAACATATAATTTGATAAACGCAATGTAACGTGTTTTTTTTTTGTCAAGCAGCCAAAGGTCGTTCAAGACATTTCTAAAATTAAGGATAACTCGTCTATTCTCCCTTTGGCAAAAGGAAGTGAAGGCAAAGCGAAGCCAGGTGATGCAAATACCTTTTTAAAGCGCTGATTCACCATTGACACATTTATGTGTTTATCGTTCAATCTTGTTTGGTTTTCTTTTCTTTTGTAGATGTAATGGCAGACTTGGGGCTAGATGATGCTGATGATATTGAAGGTAGTGTTTTTTGTTTTTTTTCATCCGTATTTCAATGATTAGGATGTTAAAGTTGCAGTTGGCAGCAGTAATTCTTTTAAAACGAAAAGTTGTTGTTTTTTTCAATTCTAGTTTAAAAATAAAAATGTAGATGTAATGATGTCCTTACTGCAGTGTTGTCACTTTCTGATCTAAAACTCTGTAGCCCAAAAAGTGAGTAGAATTCATTTATTCTTAGGACTAGAATTGAAGAGCAGTGAAGTAAAACAAATTTTTTTTGTAGCGTATATATTTTTATTTTAACCGAACTTAAAGAAAAATAAGAAGAGCTTCTAGCACTCGAACAAAAGCTTAAGCGTGCCGTGGGTCTGGCGGGACAAGATGGCCACTGTGCCTCCAGCATTTCTTGGTCATGTGATCACTCCAGAAGTCGAAACTTCTGTTCGAGCGGTCAGCATGATCACCCCTTAAAAAAACGAGCAGGTGCCGATGATGTACCTGGTAGGTCATGAGGTTCTGATGTGCCATGGCCCATGCTGTTCCGGGTACGTCATTAGGGCTGGGTTTCTGAACTGAAGTCCTCAAGACACCCCAATAGGTCAGGTTTTCAGGATATCCTTGTTTTGGCACAGGTTGCTCTGTCAAACACCGATTGAGCCACCTGTGCTGAAGCAGGACTATCCTTAAAACCTGACTTGTTGGGGTGTCATGAGGACTGGAGTTGAAAAACCCCTGCATTAGGGCGCTGTAAAGGTTAAAAGACCTATGCACAGGTGCTCATATTGCCATCGCGTTGCCTCCATAACATTATAACCTATTTTGATAGTGGTACTTAAGCTGCTTCATGGCTGCTCAAAAAGAGGAATTGTAGGTGTTCCAGAAAACTTGCTGAGTTTGTCTGTTTGATGTGACATTTGTGTGCCACCCAGATTTACATAAATGTACGTGTGTTTCCTTTTACTTGATTTTAAGTTTACTGGTGTATCTTTATTCTATCTTTTTAGATGCATCTGATTGGGACTCAACTAGCCATTCACTCAAATGCATTACACATAACCAAAGGACTGTTGGTCATCTGCCCCTACAGACGAGTGAAGGCCGACCTCTGCACACTTACTCTGGGACTGCTGCACTTGACACTACCAATACCACTCATATCACTCTACAGACAGTAGTTGAACTAGAAGCAGAAAATTATTTGCACGCTTTGAAAAGGGATAGTGTATTGGGTTCATCCGAGAAATCCCTGCAGAAAACGCAGGACAGTGAAGATGGTAACTTTCTTTTTGAATACTCTTTAATGGAATATGTCGGTGCTTGTTAACCTGGGGGCTTTGTCCCTTTCAAGTGTCTCGTACTAACCTGAAGTTTTCCCCACGGAGAACAAATGTTATTTTAAGTGTGATTTCAAATATTTTCAACACACTAAAATCACATTCTTATTAATATCCTGCAGTTTCATTTCCCCTCCTTAACTGGGCTTTGTTTGTAACTGTTAAAAAGCCATGTAATAAGCTGGACTGTTTTTAACGGAATTCATTTTAGGCAAATTTCTTTATACAGCACCATTCCATATCATAAAACCAAATGCCCTGGCATTAATTCATTCATTAAATAAATTCTAAAAGATTTAGAGTCGGTAAATTATGAATAATAACTAATTTAGCTATGTATATTGTGAACTATCAATTTAATCACTTTGCAAGTGGAAGTGAATATATTATACTGTTTCTTGGTATTTTATGTTGGTCGTATTCTCAATTATTCAAAAACCTCAGTTTTTTTAGGAAAGTAATGTGTTCTAGTGTAGTTATACTCTGGCGTGTCCCTATGTTTTGACATATGGCATATTCTTACTGCACCGCTGTAGAATCCAGCTGGGAGTCCAAGGAGAATGTCCACACCCCAAACTCAGGAGAAAATGAGAAATTTCCATGTGCAGGTATTCCCTTCTTTATATTATCTGTTGATTACATACTATGCATTTCTGATGTTAGAAACCAGTGACTATTCACTGGGAGTATTATTGATGATAGATCTGCAAAACAATGTGTATACGGCCGAAAGATTCAGCTTCAGGAAATCCCTCACTCTAGATTGTGCATTTAAATATAAACAGAAGACAGAGGCGAGAGGAAGAACTGAGTACATGAGGATTAATTGTTAATCCTCCCGGCTTTTACATCTTCTTTAACAGCAGAAATACATTATGTCCTGTTCTTCAGCACTAATGAGGGTAGATTGAGAGTAGATTGCCTTTACCTTTGGCTCATCTAGAAAAGCACAATGTAATAGACTCACAGCCCAACCTCTGCTCCAAACAGGTGCACATCTTCCCCTCCTAATCAAACCTTTAATCGAAAAATGTCCTTTTAAAATATGAGATGATGTGTCATGTTAAAATATGACATCTTTACACCAGGAGCATGTGACACCCTTGCTAGCTACCCTCAATGCAAGATGTCCCATTTCTGGTTTAAATTCCAGTCCCAACTCTTTTAGGCCCTTATAAGCTCAGATACTGCAGTTGATTTGAATTGCAGTTCTCAGCCGATCGCAGTGTGACCAGCTATGGAGTTATTGAATAATGTCTTTAAAGAGCTGCCCAAACATCAGAAAATGATGTTTTGAGAAGCGCATAGAAGTTAGAAATAAAATGTATTTATATGTATATTGCATCTAGTTCTATACATCTTCTACCTGACATTCAATCAGAGATTAATTATATTTTAAATATAAATATAAATATTTGTGTATTACTATGCAAAAGAGTAGTTTTTGTGAATGCCTAAGTTATTAGATATGCAGCTATCATCGTCTTTTTTTTAATGTTTTTTTTGTTTGTTTTTTATAGAGTCTCCAAATTTAAGTGTACTTAAAGTCAAACATGATACAGAGGTAAGTTAGAAGATGTTGCAGTGAGGGGGATTTAATTTTGTACCAGGATTTTTGTATTCTTTTCTCATACTGTAGCTGTTTTTACAATTGTGCTATGTAGACCTCCAAATTTCACATTCATATTTAACTACATATATATATACTTTGAAGAAATTAATATTCAACTTGAAAATTAGCAAAGTCCCTCCTTAGGCTGAGTCCATGGTGACTCCAGCCGTGCGGAGGCGCGCTGAGGCTGAGGGAAAGTGGGTGCTTTCCCTAGCCTTAGTTCGCGCGCCGTCGGGGGGCGGGCCAGTGACGTCACGGAGCTGGTTCGCCCTCATTGGGCGAACCGCTCACGTGATCGGCCCTGCGCTCCCGTGAGCACCGAAACTAAAAAAAATTAAGAGCTACGCCTGCGGACGCGTGCGCGAGCCCCTGCTAAAGCCGCTCTCATTGCGGTTGCAGGGGCTCACTGACAAGCGTCGCGCTGACCATGGACTCAGCCTTATGTTGAAAGTGTATGGGTCCGATTTTACCTTAAACCAATAAAATTAAAGAAGTGATGCGGTAAAACTTTTGCTAGTACTGTATTTGTGTAAAATGTTGCATACACGGCTTGGGCTAGGAAAAAAAATGTATTCTGATCACATCTCCTTTAATTTACATTGGCCAATTGTAAATTACAATCAGAGCTGTATTATGGTGATAGCCAACATAAATTACAGCAAAGTCTCTCTAGAATTCTGTTGAAACTGGTGTCAGATAACAGCCACTAACTTGTACATGAATATAAAAGTGACGGCAGCACTGTGAAGGCGATCTCCTTTTTCTTCTGTTTAAACACTGTACCTGTTTAGGTTTCCACGTTTTTCTTTAAGTGAATATATACAAAAGGGTTTCAGCTTTGTTGGCAAATAGGATTTATTAATTAGGGGTTCATGGAACAATATATTTTCTAGGAGGGTGTGCACCATGTAACAAAGGTTGGGAACTACTGCTTTAAAGCTGGAGACCAAGCAATATCCTACGTGTTTTTTTTGTTTTGTTTTTTTTTAATAAATAAATCAGTTCTGTACTATGAGAAAATACTTGTAGTGTTTTTTTAAACAACGCTGAATCACATTTTCAATCTATTTATAATGCGACAAGCATTTTTGTTTCTATAGCAACCATTTGCAAAATCATATCTGCTTCCTCTTCTGAAATAGGCTCTGGCACCAATTGTATAAAGTAACTGCCTGGTCACATGATCTTCCCCACAGAACTTTGCATTTTTGGTCCTCTTCTGCTGCACTGACAGCCATTTAGTGAATCCGCTAGCCAAATCTTCGCCCATCGATCGGCAGCTTGGCTAATTACTTATCATTGTGTGGATTGTATTGATGCACATATTAAAGAAGGGAAATTAAAATAAAAAAAACAGCCTCTTGGACTGCTGCTTTAAAGCAATTGTCAAGGAACGCAAATCATTTGCATTGAAGCGGTCACCTATCTTATGCACATACATATCTTAGAATGCAACATAACTGGCTAGAACATGATCACGCTGAAACCCTTTTTGTATTTAGCTGTATGGGTCGTAGTAATGTTTGAGAATGCTCAATGACAATATATGATCTGAAATAATGTGTTACTTGGATTCCTATAGTATATCAGGACCCCACTGCCAAAAAGGCCATGTTGCCAAGTAATGTAATTCTTGTAAGGTGCAATCCATATCATAAGACCACTAGTCCCAAAACTGATCTGTCCTAAAGGATGAAACGATAATTGGAAAAAATAATTTCTTTTGTTGATATTTTTATGTTTTAATAGGTGGTAGAACAATACATTTGTAAGCCTAAAAATTGGAAACCGCTTACCTCCAAGCGGCATTGCCGAACTTCAGTGCGCAAGAACTCCCCGCAATCATAAAAAATAGAAACAAATATACATAGTGCAAAATTCAAAATGTGGTGATTTGATGAAATCTTTAAGTGCCCACTTACATGGTAGTGAAATTAATCAGGCGTTTTCAGATTCAATCTGGTGTAGATCTAGATGGATTTGGTATCACTGGGACTCTCCAAATCAGAGAAAAGAGGTGGACATAGTATATTACAGCTTTATATATTAAAATAGTGCGCTCATTCAACTCATGCTCCAAAGAAATAAACAGCTGTCTTGACCACACTGGGTCTGAAGTAAATGGCATGCTGATCATGCACGCAGCTGGCTCAAGTCTCTCAGACGGGAAGTCGCACTTCAGGGTTCCCTGGTGTATGACGTGCACACCAGCTAGCAGATACCTCAGAGGTATAAGAGGTGCAGGAGACTGCAGCACTTGTGTAGATAGGGATCACCCTACGCAGTGTTTCACTCAACGTGAGCTTCCTCAGGCGTGATACGCCGCATAGGGTGGTCCTTATCTACACAAGTGCTGCAGTCCCCTGCACCTGCTATACCTCTGAAGTATCAGCTCAACATCAAGCTGATCGTCGTGCCATAGACCGGGGAATCCATAAAGCCAGACACAAATAGAGAGAGCACGCACATCCTCAACATCTTGGAAGCTGGCATCAGAAGTCTCCTCCATCTGGTGTTCGCGTCAGACCCCAGGGAACCCAGACGTGCGACTCACCGACTGGAGCCGGCTGCGTGCATGATCGGGACACCGTTTACTTCAGACCCAGAGAGGTCAAAATTGCTGTTTATTTATTTGGAGCCTGTAAGTTGAATGAGCTCACTGCGCAAACTATTTTAACATATAAACCTGTATTATACTATCCATCATCATCAATCGTCATCAATCATCAATCTCCATTCATCCCTACACCAGATTGAATCTGAAAACACCTGATTAATTTCACTACCATGTGAGTGGGCACTTAAAGATTTCATCAACCACCACATTTTGTAATTTGCACTATGTATATTTGTTTCTATTTTTTATGATTGTGGGGAGTTCTTGCGCTTTGAAGTTCTGCAACGCTTACCTAGGGGATGTTTCTCAACATCTCATAAGATAAGCTGCATTTCCCCTGCATGGTGATACTATTTTTATTTATTAATTCACTAACACATTGATATAGAGGTTTTTTGGGGTTTGCGCTTGTTTCTGTTGCATATTACCTCCAAACAGACCATTAAAAACTTGACATCCATTTTGCATTTGAACGTAGGCTTCTTTTTATAAAGTTGATATACAAATTCAGCTGCCCTGTATAAAGAAGTATAGGCAGTCTACCCTGCTTGTTTTTCATAATTTCTTCATTTACTACTTTGGTCAGGCACGGAAAAATGAACCAATTTCGACTATTACATCCTAAAATATACAATCTGTACTTATGCCGTCCCTTTAGCAAACTTTGTGCGGTTTCATCATTTAATATACTGTAGTTGTTGTTTTCATTTTAAGTGCAATATGGCAATTGGTTATTTTATTAACTGTTACAATTTCTATTGTATACTCAGTCTTATTATTTTTTTTATTTGTGGTTATTGAATGAAAACAGTCTTTAACTTTGCTCAACCTTCTTTCTCAATTTGTATCGCTTTACTGACCATTCATATTCTATATTTGTCAATTTTAGCTAGACATTGAATTTGTACTGAAAAGCAGATTTCTGCATACATTGTAACTTTTGTTCATTGTCTAATTTTGTTTTGTCTATGTATGTGTAATGAAGCATATGTTAAAGGCGCCCAACTTGACAATCATCCCTGAACTTGGACATCATGTTGACAATGCTGTGATTTTGCAGCAGACATCTGACTTTCAGGCAATAATACAAAATCAGGAATTCAACCAGGATTCTTCATCTGACTCCGAACTGCCATGGGAGGAAAGATATGAAAATATGTGGGTTGACAAGGAAAAAAAAGATGTGAAAACTAATTTCAAAGACATTACTGCTGAGCTGAAGCAAAAATTTGGGGAAATTTCTGAGAGTAAGAAAAAACATTCCTCTTCAAAGACATTAGAAAGTAAGAAGACTTGTACAACAGACATGGAAGAACAGCATAGTTCAATTGATCAAACGAACAATGCAGAACAAGAGAGAGAAATTGCAGTCTTGACATTTGCAGACTTACAACCAATAGTTGAACAGAAAATCTCAAGCAGTGGACATCCTTTTTCACTTCATTTTTATCAGGGTGACCAAAAGGTTAAAAGCAGTAATTCTCTGCAGTGGGGTGGTGATGCTAGAAAGAAATGTCAGAAACCTGTTGTCAATTTTAAACAACATCATAATAGTGCGGCTGGAAAAGATAATATCCCAACCTCCGATTTATCTTCAGAAGAAAAAGAGAACTACCCCTTGAACTCTAGTCATCAGGAATGTAAACATAATGTTGCTAGTTTGCATGTGGAAAAGCATTTGGGAGATTTGTTTTCTTTATGTACTAAAGGCTTAGATAAAAATGTGTCACATACAAGTACTGAACTGTTGGGTCATGTGTCTTCCAAAACCACGGCAGAAACTCTTCCTTCAGCTAAGAATGTTAGTGAAATGCAGTGTTGTGAAGATTTGGGGCAACTCCATCAAAATGTCATCGATAATCACCAACCCTTACGAACTGAACTTCAAAGCGTATGTGCATTACAATCTTCCTGCGATGAAGTATCCAGCCAGCTTCTCAATAAGGAACTGGAGCAAGATATGCAAAGATTTAAGAATGAGGTAGGAATGCTACAAGCGGTATTCCTGAATTTGACGAAAGAGCGAGCGCAACTTCAGAAAGAGGTAGAGGTTTGCCTTCCGCGTCACATTTCTTTGGTGTCTCTCTCCATATGAACGTTGCTGTTAATTTTTATGGGTCATTAGAGAGAGGGCTCCTCTAACAATTTGAAGACTTGTACATAAGTCTTCCAAATCACATATTGGCATGGGAAACACTGGGGAAAGGTATTTGTCAGAGATCTGCCTATGGAGACTACCACTTGGACAATGAATGGTTTCCATCTTTATCTTCAATTCATCTGTCATAAAACTGAAATTTGGATTTTCATTGGGACATTTTCATTCTGCTGTGGTGTGTGCTTAAACTATCTCATCTTGCATCTGCGCATTCCTAAAGCTGTCTGTATTTTACCCATGAATCATAACTCTCTGCTCATCCACTCTGTTACCTTGTTGTAGGGACTTCCATTTTAGTTCTATTTAATTACAGAAAATCAGCAAAATCATTCATCTCGAAATTCAGTTTTGCTGTCTGTCAGAATGTTTTGTGTGTTGTGCTGTCTGAAACAGTCATTTTCTAGACTTTTTCCGGATATTTGCAAATGCTTTCAGCCTGGTAAACACATGACACATTTATATTTTTTGTTTACATTGCTCCAGGTTGATGACAAACAAAAGGAGAAAGAACAAAGGAGAAAAATGGCGACCAAGCAATTAATAGGAAATGGTGACCTTAAATCTTTACAAAACATACAGACAATTTCTGATTTAGTAACAAAGGAAAATGTTCCGTCCAAAGCAAAGTCAAGAATCGGACCACTTAAAGAGTAAGGATGTATATAAATATTTATATGCTCATGTTGGTAAACTGGCAGATTTGCACTAGTAGGATTTATTGGTTTAGTAAGACTAAAACAGCCATATTCCAAGAATCATGCAAGACTATTACTTAATGCATCGTCCTCTATACATTTATTGAAAGTAGGCAGTCCTACAACAAAATGGTAAGATATTTGGGAAAATGTTAAGTTCTTTATATATTTGCTGGATGTAAAAAATCTGATTATCTTACAATTTGTACTTCTATGTTAAATTGTTCAATATATTGTATATTTATTTTTTTAGGAAAAATGCAGTCTTTGCTGAGGAACATATGAAACCGAGAATCAAGAAGAAGTCGAGTTCTAGGCAAGCTGGTGATAAATTATTCCATAAACCACAGATAACCTCTGTCAATGGAGATCCACTTGAAGTGTTTGATGATAGTACCTTGAGTGAAACATCCCAGGAGGATAATGGAAGGTACGGTGAATAAGAAGGCATTTTTCAGACAAAATATACTGGTCGCCATACTACAAATGCTTTACTGGCTAAACAATGTGTTTTATGGATGATTATTTCATAGACTTTTTGCAATTGTAGTAGGCAGGTACTGGTCCTGGAGGTATAGGGTCATATTGGTTGTATTGTCAATAATTTTCTCTCCCTTTTTCTTTAGGCCTCCTAGTAAATGTGCAAATGAAAAAGACAAGGTAATTTTCAGTGGTATATATTACAGATATTTGTTTTTGAGGGAGGGGGGGTTGTAACAGTCTTATTAAGTACAAGCTCTTTTCAGAGCATTGTACACAGTTTACCGGTCTAGAACATTTGGTTGCGACCAAATGGCCACCGGAGCTCTGCCCCAACTCACCCCGCCGCCGGAAGCTTTCACCGCCAAGGTAAGTGCCTTACCTTAAAACCCCCTGCCTTTACCCTAAAACACCGTACCTTAAGCCCTTACCATAAAAATCCCTACCCTAAAACCCCTTAAATTAACCCCCTACCCTAAATTGTAATAAAACTTTCCTTAGCAGCAGCCGGCGGTTGGGGATTTCAGTGGAGGATTAGCTGTGCCGGAGGGTCCATCTGCGGTGAATTGGCAAGGCCATTTTGGATACGCCGAGACCAAATGTCCCATTCCGGAGTTTATTGGCACAATGAATCCCCATCTGCTTACAGTCAAATTTTGGGTGTAGGAAGTACATGGAGAGAACGTGACCTGGGTCAAAAGAATCGGGCGCTGGGCATCGAACACAGAGATATCTCGGTTCAAAGATGGTGCCACTGCTTCCCCAAATCGTATAAGAAAATATCTAAATTTTTTCCCTTTATCTAGATTGATAATGGAGATGATTTGGATGACTTTACGCAATCTTCTGACACTGCAACTGAAGACTGTGATTCACCTACTTCAACTTTTAGAAATGCCATGTTGTTGATAGAGCAGCTCAGTGTTGAAGGCCAAGGTAATAATTAGGTTATTTGTACTGTATACAATGATTACATTTTAACATGTTAACCACCTCCATTTATTAGCTAAAAAATACTCTAAGTTTAATTGGATACACTGTTTACCAGCTACATGCAGTGTAATATTTTCTGTTTCCAACCTTGCAGATTCCGTAAACCTGTTAAAAATTCAAAATATAATTCATGAATATGAAAGAGGGATACAAAGAGATAATGGGCGGTACACGCTGCTATTAGGAAAAGTAAAGAAACTGGAGAATGAGAGGAAAGACCTACTGCAAATCATAGAAAAAAACAGAGAGCTTAAGTCAATATTGGAACACCAGAAGGTCGAATGGGGTAGTGACTTCAATAATTTAAGGTAATGAACTATTGGTTTTATACTGTATATAAGGACAATAACTTAATTCAGCCATTACTTTTACTTGTGCATTATTAACGTACATAATAAGATGGGCATACAAGTCAATAAAACCATAAGTTTGATTTTACATATCTGGAATCCGTAACGTAATACTTACAGTATCCTACTATCAACTATGAATCACAAGTGGGCACTCCTGATATGCTACATTTCAACGGACTATTCCTTCTAGGACCAAAGGGAACTAATGACAGCGGCATAAATAGGTTAAATGTAGGTTAATGATGTCATTAAAAAAAAATACTGAAATATTGGTATTTTAAATATGTTGTGTTAATATTTGTGTTTACATGGAAAGTTTTTATAGTCTTTAATGTCTTCCTAGGTGAGACTGTTCCAAGATCTTAACAATCGTATACATTTTCAATTCTCTCCCTTTTCTTTGTTTTTAAAGTTAGTGAGGTCATCATTATCAAATACAGTTACAGTAAATAAAAATACCACTTGTGATGCAATTGCATGTCTGCAACGGTGTCTTTCCCCATTATCGCTTGGCAAACAGTGCTTCCACTGCAGCCAGGGATTCTGGGTAATGACATGAGCACAGTGCATCATTCTTTACTTCTTGTCCATTTTAACATGGACCCCCTATAAGCGTACACCTTCCATATTACGCGGCTTGTCAGCACAGTGTGGGTTAAAGAAGTGCTCAACCTTTTTTGGTCCCAAATATAGTTAAAATACAGAGCATTTTGGTAGATTTCAATTTTTTTCTTGTATAAAACGTTTACTACAAAATGAGGGTATCGTTTTAAAAGCCGATTACACAAGTTTCCCCCCCTCTGTGGGACTGTTACTCAAAAGCAGCGTATTCAATTTTGTTTTCTGTTGCATTTTATTTTTGTCTTTTTATAGTACTGTAGTTGATAAGCAAAATGCTAAATGTATCTCATTTTTAATGCTCCTTAGCTGAGCGTTATTGAATTAGAAATGATGTGAACACATTCCTTCATTCAGCAGTCGTCGTCCCGCTGCCTTTATGTACCAGGATGGTTAGCAGAGAAGCCTCAGAGCTGGTTCACCACGTCCCCTGCATCACACATGCCAACAGAGCATAACATTGTGGCTTGTTATTGACCCGCGCGACGCAGGAGGTTTAAACAGTTATTTTTGTTTCCCCTGGAGTGGGGACAGTAGCATGTTTCTTTTCTCAGGAATCAGGGTACCCCCAGAGCTGAAAATAACATATTTCAGGTTCAAGGACCCCCTGCTTACCAGCCTGGTAAAATAATGAGGGTCGGGTACGGTAAACAGAAATTGGACATGGGAGACTGCTGCCTTTTAAAGGTGCTTTGTTTTTTTGTTTTTTTTTATGTACTACAAGCAGATTAATTGTAATTCTTAAAACCTTTTATTTGTCTTACACGTGTTAGATTTACCTTAAGGCAAGAAGAAGAAAAGCGGAAGAGTGCAGAAATGCTGTATGATAAAAGCAGAGATCAACTAAGAAAGAAAGAGGATCAGTGCTGCAAGGAAATGGAAGAAAAACAACAGCACGAACGGACACTAAGAAACTTAGAGCTTGAATTGAGGAGCTTGAGGAATAGCTTTAAACAGGTTTGATATTACTCTGAGACAAATATTGCTATTGGCTTTAAGATAAGTGAGGACACATTCTAGAATTTGAAGTATAGATCAATGCATTGCACCAGCCTAGTTACATCTCGAGGCAGTTGGAAAAGCAAGTATACAGTACCTGTAGCAATTTCACAGATCTATACAATAATAAATGTACAATGTCAGTTTGACAAAAATTGATTCATGTCTGGATTCCAGTTCTGCTGCATTGTTGTTTTTAAGAATAATTTGAATGTTCTATGGCCAAAAAAGTGTTGTTTTTCTGTTCCTCAACTATCTACAAAGCGATAATAAATCAAGGGTATTTGGGATCAGAATGTGATGTAATCACAGTTGTGTAATTACTTATTGATTTGCTGCTATCATGCTGAAGATTAAGTTTTTAGGGTTGTGGATGGTGAAAATAGGGAGTTGAAAACCTCTGTGGCTTTTTCAGAAATATTGCCAGTTACAGTACATATAGGTTGGGAAGGGAGGGTTTTTATCCAGAGCCTTTAAAGCGTGGTTAATGAAGTGGTGGGAAGAGGAGTGATTTGTATTTATTGGATATAGCTGTTCCAGTTGGAGGGATATGAGCCTATATAAGAGAGGTGGCCTGCATCCCTCTTGGCGGGGACCCAGGATACTTCGAGAGCAGTTGAAATACTTAATTTGCAACTATGTAAACTAGCTGATTGGGCATTAAAATGAGTCATGAAGAATCCAATTATTTCTCTGTCAAGAGGTAGCAATAAGGCGGGACTTTAGAGTTGAAAACATCTAGGGAAATGGAATACAGAGTAAATAGAAATAAAATCAATGCCACATACGGAGGTGAACGAGAGAAAACAGGTGGGGGGGAGAGAGAGGAATTGTTTTTTTTTTTTTTTTAAATCCGTAACAAGTCTTCAGACTTTGTGCATGAATGCTTTTAGTTTGGAAACTAAAATCCCAGAATTCTTTGCAATAGAGACCAAGGTGATTTTAATGTTTACTGTACCAGGTTACACTCTATTTAGAAAGAACTGAGTAGGAAGGAAGGTGGAGTTGTGCTTTATTTGAATAACAACATGAAAACTACTTCAATACAAGGTACTGGAAAATAAACTGACTTTGGATAACCCTAGAAACGAGTGAGGTGGGTTTTTTTGTATTGGGGCAATCTACAGATCTTCAGGACAAGAGCAATTGAACTTGAGCCATTGTTAATGAAGGACAAATCATTAAGAGGGCAATTAAAGGAGAGGTAATAAGTATGTAAGTCTGCTGGATGTGGACGGCATGTTTACATTGCAAGTCAGCAGGAAGCAGGGGTATATCTCAAGCAGTTAGTGAGGGAGCCCACGCGCAGCAAAGCAATACTAGAGGGGACAGAGTATCCAAATGTAGTTCTTGGGTTGAAACTTGGGTTCCAGTTATCAATCACCAGTATAAAAAAAAAAACAATCTGATTCATACCACGCAAAAACTACGGTTTTAGCTTTTAGGAAGGCTGACTTTTCAGAGATGGGAAAGGATTCTTTGGCAAAGAGGTATTTCAGTGGCATGCAAGAGAAGTGGGCAAAACTAAAAGTAGCAGATCTCTTCGTCAGGCGGGTTCGTAAAACGCAAGAAAAAAGACCTAGTTAAGAATAATATTTGCTTGCGCTTCGGTGGAAGGAAAATGGGAGAGAAACAGTAGGAAACACGAATAGAAATGGACACCACTCCATTTACAGAAGAGAAAGTCCAGTGGAACTTCAAAATTGAAAGTGGACAACTCCATTGAGCCACAAGAAATACATATTCGGATATTAAGAGCTTAAAGGGGTACTGGCAACACCATTAACAGAACTAATTTAACCAGTCACTATTAACAGACTGGAGAAAATGGTCCCACTTCACAAAGGCTGATGTCGGGTGGAGGCAGGTATTTACAGGCTGATGAGCCTGATATAAGTAATAGGGAAATAATAATGCTGGTAAAAGATAGATAGATATATATATATATCTATCTAACATTATTGCATATTTCAAGTTTACACTTACAAGGCAGCATGGACTTACTGGGACTTGGGAGGGAAGAGAAGAACGTGTCAAACAAACACATCTTTTTTTGACTATGAATAGATCACAGTGGAACAGTAGACGTAGATATATATATTTTTTTTAAGTAAAGTCTGTCACTGTCCCACATAGGAGCTTGATAGACAAGACACGGTTCTTAGGATTGTATTCTATGGTGGTTGAATGGATATGACATTGGTTGAAGGATAGGTAACAGAGAGTTGTGGTAAAACTCCCACTCAGAGAAGGTAAAGGTGACCAGTGTATTGTCTTAAGATCTACACCGGCACTGGTGCTCTTTAATACTTTTTGTTAGTGACATTGCAAATGGTCTGGAAGGGAAAGTATACATTTTTTTGAAGATGACACAAAGATCTACAACAGGGATGACACCCGTGGAGTAAACAAAATGATTGATTTACAGGTGCGCCGACGAGTATTCTAAAACTTGCCTTGAAAATCTGGGGCAAATCTGGGGCTATCACCAACATGACTGGTACATGCTGTAACATTTAAGTGACATTTCTGCAGAGACTAAAGGCCCATCGGATTAACACAGCAGGGGTCCCTGGCAGTCCCATTAGTCTCTGCAGAAACGTCACTAGAATGTTGCAGCATGTACCTGGGTCTTGTTGGTGATTGCCCCAGGTTTGTTTAAGAATACTTGTCGGCACTACAGTAGGTATAGTAGCGACATGGTCAAGTGTGACTATTGCCATTGAATGCTAAAATTTACAATTTCATGCACTTGGGGCACACTAGTCCAAACAAAGAATACAGGATTAATATCACATGGTCAACCACTATAGAGGAAATGGACCTGGGAGTCCTTATTTCAACTGAAAAAAATAGGTATGCCATGGAGAAAGCCAGCAAAAGACCAGGTTGAATAAGCATGTAATGCCACTTTATAGATTATTGATAAGACCTTGCATATCTCCCGAAGGACATAAAATACATTAGAATGTGTGCAAAGAAGGTCTACTAAAATGGAGCACAGTCTATACCCTAAAATAAATCATGTCCTTGCAAATATTACAACGGTTTGGTTTATGTAGTATGCTTCCAATTCTTTTCATAAAAAAATGGTTACAATCTTGGCCATTCAGAATTGGGAGCACTCTCCTTGATTAGTTTGGAGGTTGAAACAAACCAGCTGTTTAATACATTTTGAGTCAAGGTTGTTATGCAGTGTACCGGGCAGTGACTTCACAGCATATTGAATAGGTGCCTAGGAATCCCAGAATGCACAATGTAGAATAGATTCAAAATGCTCCAATCATTCCAGTCCCTCACTGAAGAGTATATCATTTTGTCAGGTTGAAGACGAACGTAACGAAGCTCAAAGATTGCTTTCTCAAGAAAACCATGCCAGAGCTCTTCAAGAAAGTATCTTAAACAATCTAAGGAGAAAAAATGAAGAGTTGGAAAGTAAGAACATACTAACAAAAAGTGCTGAGGTAATCTACTTAAATTATTATTGTGACGTCATGTACTTTTTGGAATCCAGTTTTAAGAATATTAAATGTTGGGCAGAATCCTTTCACTTTAACCTGCAATTCAATGATAATTTTGAGAAAGATAAAGAGAAGTATTTTTGCACATATTCCTCTGTTCGTTCTATTTTACTCCCTTGAAATGAGCCAAGGCCTGCTTGATGGCGACGCCATCGGTGAGACTGCACACAGGCCCGGCGCACTCTCTCCCGGCCCAACTTCAGTAATCACCGTTTAAATAAACTACCACAACATTTATACAAAAAAAACAAGGGAATGAACCCAAGATGCTGATGCTGCCAAAGTCACGTATATGAAAGGTACTCTTTGATAAAGTCCCGGACAGGGACGAAACGCGTCAGAGTTCCCCTTCTGTGATGTACAGCATGTTCTATTAAAGCTGATTTTATCTTTATTCATCCTTTGGCTGGACTCCAATTGCGGTGACCGCCTCTACTCTACTTTTTACCTGTACCACAACATTTAAACTGTGATTACCGAAGTTGGGCCGGGGGAGAGCTCAGGGCCTCTGTAAGAGCCGGCATCTCCTGGTACCGCTCCAGAGGAGGTGAGAAGCCCCGCATGCACACAGTTCACCGGGCCCCTCCTTATTCCCACCTGGCCCTGACAGGTATTTTGTATTAAAATTATTAATTTCCACAAGTAAATGTCAGCAATTGTTTACACTGCAAAAAGTGGAAGTGCTACATCTTGTCAAGGAAGGTAAAATCATTATATGCATCTTATAAAGATAATGTCTAAAAGTTAAACTGTGGATCCCTACTTAGTGAGAACATGCGCCAATCAAGCAATATGTTTTTTTTATTCTACGATATATGGTGAAGTGATTTTATAGCAAGGTCTACAGGCCTCAATTGGCAAAACGAATTGGTGTTTCATAATATGACATTTATTAATTAAAACTGTGTAGATGTTGTATTCTACAGTGCTATCATTTTATTAAAGTTCACATATACAGTATGTTATCTTGACAGCCAGCATCTTATAAATTAACTATTTAGCAGAAACGTTTGACCCCTACATTCTCAACTTTTATCTATTTTTGTCAGCTGACGTGCAAAATGTGATTGTGTAATTTGGCATCTGTTCTTTCGGTTGAGTGTACATTGGTACATTTTCACAGGAAAAGAAAATGCCTTTTTAAATTCTGTCATGTTTCTGCCTAAAGGTCTTGAGTGCAACTTCTGAATTAAGTGAAAGAGAAAAAGATCTACTACACAGAAATGCCACACTACAAGAGGAAATCACTGTATTTAAACTAGAACTGGAGCAAGTCCGGTCTCGTAATAATGAAGAAGAGAGCAGGTATATGGAAGAAAATGAGATGTTCAAAGAAAAGATTGATGACCTGAGAAGGGATCTAAAAATGAATGAAGAAACTTTAACACAGACTGTAATCCAGTACAATGGACAACTCAATGCACTGAAGACAGAGTCTACAATGCTTTGCTCTAAGTTAGAGCATGAAAAACAAAGCAAGGAACGGCTAGAAACTGAAACTGAATCCATTCGTTCCCGTTTAACCTCCACTTTACAGGAGCTTGAACGAAATCAGACCTTAAAAACTGATATTGAGCGCAACTTACAAAGAGAGAGAGATGAATGGCTGCGTTCCCAGGACAAGTTAAGTCATGATTTGTCCAACATACGTGAAAACAACAACAACTTGTCTCAACAGCTTAGCAGAGCTGAAGCGAAGTCGAACAGCCTTGAAAATGAACTTCATAGGACAATTCTGACACTCCAAGAGAAAACCATTCTTTTAGAAAGTACACAAAGGGATTTGACTCAAGCCCAGTGTCGAACAAAGGAACTTGAACGCACAATCCAACTTGAAAAAGACCAAATTAACAAATGTACTGTAAAACAAGAGTCCATGCAAGAGAGGCTAGCGCAGATTCAAAGTGAGAACATGCTTCTTCGTCAGCAGCTAGAAGATGTGCAAAATAAAGGTATCATCAAAGAAAAGGCTGTGACTGATGTCCAGGACAGATTTACAGATATATTCAGTAAGCTTCGGACTGACGCAGAAAGGCAAGTTCTTATGGTAGAAGAAAGAAATAAGGACTTGATTAATAAATCTAATGAGCTTAGAGAACAACTCTATAAGCTTGAAACTGAGAAAGTGGAGCGAGAGGTGGGTGTTATTTTTCTTTTTTCCTTGTTCTTTTACATAATTTTTGATTGTAGAATGAAATTAAGAAATTATCATTTCAAAAGTATGACATCATAAATCTAATGGATTTTCCATGAGAATTTATTTTTAAACCACTGTTGTAAATTATTGCAAATAATACCTTTTAGTTTACAAAAACCGTACATCATATTATTTTATATCATACAAGCAGACTACAGCACGGTCAGGAACTATTTGCAGCCCATTTTCCACAATAAAGATATTGAGCTGGGTGTGTCAAACCCTTATTCGTACAATGGCATAAAGCAGGCGTGTCAAGGATCTACAGTATATGAAGGTCCCAATATAAAGCCATTCTATGCCCTTCAGAATAGTACAGAGCTCCCTCACAGCTGTTTTTATCAATACTTGCAACTCAGGCATTTTGTTAGCCCCTCTACAACTTTTTGAACATTTTGTATATCAAAGCTTGTTATGAGAAGGACGCAATCTCCCTTCTATATAAATTATGTGCTCCCTAAGGCAATTACAAGTCTAGGTTCATGGCTGAATGGGAGGAAGACATTGGTTCACCATTAAATGATGAAACATGGGAGGAAATCTTTGAAATAATCTCCAAATCCTCTATCTGTTTCAGTATAAAAGAAATTGAAATTAAATTACCACACAGGTGGTACATAACATCTGAAAGACTAAGTAGAATCTATTCAGGGCACACCCCATTATGCTGGTGGAACTGTGGACAGAGGGTCTCACTGGATCATATATGGTGGTCGTGCCCAAAAAATCCTGTGAATGTGGAGAGCGGTCTGTTTTCTTATAGCCCAAACAGAGGGGTCCTTTCTTTACCCTGGGACCCAGCGATATTTTTGCTCCGTAAACCCATTCCCGGGGGCCGATAGGTACGTAGATAGTTTAGCAATGCATATCCTTGGTTCCGCTAAATTGGCAATAGCCAGTAGTTGGAAAAAATCTCTTCCTCCCTCTCTATCTCTTATACAAAATAAAGTGTCAGAGACACGTTTAATGGAAAAGTTAACCAGTTTATTGCATAGTACCCAAAATAAATATGATAAAATGTGGAATAAGGGGTTCACCTATAGTGCTTTAAATGACTATATGTTTTAGTTAAATGTTCAACATGTATGTTGTCAATATATCTTGACTTTCATTTGTACTTCCCACTCCTCCATTTCTTCTTTTTTACATTCTGTACTCTTAGTACTTGCCATCTCCCAACTTGCACTTGTTGTTTTGATATGGAAAATGACCTGGTAACGACAATTTTTTTAAATTTTTCAACCTTTAATAAGTCTAGTCCATTTATTCCCGACAGGCGGTTTGGCAACCCCTAGGGCTTTGTGAGGTGTCTCCAAGAGGTTCGCCAAAAACGATGTGTTGGTGAATCCCAGACAGTATAGTGGGTTCCTGAGCCCATATGGGGATTCAGCACTTAGTACAGCCCCAAGCTACAGCATAGCGTGGGTGGTACAGCTCTCAATTACAGCAAAATCTTCCACGGTCGCTCCCCATAATCCTTTGCATCCACAGCACTTGAAGTTCCCCCAGTAATTGACAACTATATCACCAATCGGTGCCTAACTATATCACCAATCGGTACCTAGCATGTGTTTCTCCCCCTTCCCCTTCTCCCATGAGCTTAGTACACAATTTACTGCCTGGGATCAGTCATACTGTTTGTTAGCGATTATTCTGACGAGTTGGCAATAAGATTTAATAATTGCATATTCGCAGAACATATATTTTCTAGCTGGGGGTGCACAGTGTTGCTCTGAGTCATCCATACAATCAAAATCTGTGGCAAAGATGGGTAGAAAATCTCATGTGGGTTGGTGATCTCAGGAGAAAGAGAGAGAAATGGAACAGAATAGTGCAGACGGTATGGGAAGTATCCAAGTGTTTTTATCTACAGTAAAAGGCCCTCCAGACTCAACACTTACAAGAATTATTAAGTGGACTGGTACTATGTACAGTCCAGATGCTTTTCTTTCAGAAATACTCTGTGTATTTGGTTTATCTCTGTATCTGTCCCTTCTGATGTACAATTAGTACCATTATTTTTGAACTAACATTGTATTACAATAATCTCTAAAGAACGTCAAGACATCTGTTTTATATTGGTAAATATTAAGACATTGTATTTTAGTGGTCTTCTCTATGTGGTCTTGTGAGATGTTGGTCCGTGTGGAGTGTGTTCTGGTGTGTGCCAGACCAGTCCTCACAGAACACCATTTCCCAGGCCACGGGATCTTTTAGTTATTCAGTTGATTAAGAGGGTTATATCCCTAGATGTGTGTGAGGGCCATGATTCCTGACGAAGCTGCAACTCAAAGAAACGCGTTGAGTTCCTTTCGGTGAGAACGAGTGAGAGGATCGCGAGAGGTCTGGTCTTCGTTTCTGGGCGGCCAGAGCCGATACCGACAGATGTCCAATAAAAGCAGTGAGATTGCAAATCATTTCATCTCCAGGAGTCCCCGGTTTTAATTGTTTTTATGCCCAAAAGAACTACCTTCTTGTGAGTCTGGAGGGTCTTTTACTGTGGTTAAAATACTTTCTAATACTTCCCATACCGTCTGCACTTTGTTCCGTTTCTCTCTCTCTCTCCTGAAATCACCAACCCACATGAGCTTTTCTACACATCTTTGCCACAGATTGTGATATGCATATTGTTACAACTCCAATGCGAGTACAACCACTGGAGGATACCTTTATATGAGTGCCACCTTTAGCATTTCAATACTATTCTATGCTGTGTTCTGTCTCCGTCTCCCTCTGTACGGTCCCCCGCTCCCCTTTTCTTGGAAGATAGCATACATTTGAAGAGACTCCTGTAGCAATTTCAGCTTTGAGGGTTGAGTGGAAGAGTGGCTAAAAATTAATAACAGTGATAATTTAAAATGATCCACAGGGTTCACTATAAATACATTGTTATTTGATTCCCATCTTGATTTTTTTTTTTTTGGTTGGATTTTTTTCACAGTGTTTTATTATTGGTATATCTGTGGATGTGCCACCCTGGGACTTTTGGGTCTCACAATGTATCAAGAGCCACAGGGTCGCCATCATTTTAATAAGAACAAAAATGTATTCATAGTTGCAATCATAACGACTGCTTTAAACGTCCCATACTTTAAGCAAGAATTATTAATGCCTTAATCGAACAATAATAGACACAATGCGGGTTATTCATTTAATCCGCGATGGTGCCATTCTCACAGAAATATTCAGATGGCCTCCCCATCAGCACTATCACAATGTAATGAATAACCTTCAACATGTTTACTTAAATTGGTCTGTTCTGGATGGAGTGGGGTTTGTGACCAGGAGCCCTTGACTGCCATTTTTCAATACAATCTTCCAAAGCTTCTGTATTAATGTATTTTAAATTTACATTTTTACATTGATCGTGCAAGAAATAAAAAATATTATATTTTTATCCTAGAGCACATTAAGACAACTGCAGCAGGAACTCGCAGATGCTTTAAAGAAGTTATCAATGTCCGAGGCTTCTCTAGAGGTTATAACACGTTATCGAAATGACCTTGAAGAGGACAAGCTGCACCTGCAGAAAGAATTAGAGAAGATCAAAAACAAGGTATAATGTTTGCAACAGCTTTTCATCGCTTTCACATGCTCAATATGGCTGAAATTATTCCTTCAGAGTTTTTACAGTATATTTGCAATTACAAAGACTACACTCCATGGTAAATACTAAATTGGTGTTTAAAATGTACATAATTGACTAAAATTATTTAAGAAACTATATCAGAGCATTAATGGCATGGGCGGGGGGCCCTTTTGTGAAATTTCTTTAAACAAAATGTTCCACGTACAAATAACATACCATTTAAATGAAGACTTCTTGTGAAGATTAACAAATATATAGAATAAGATAAAATGAGGTGCCATTACTGAAATTGTAGTTTCCATAAATATATATTTGTATGCAGTGAACATAGCGTGTGCCCTTTTTATTTCTTTAGCTGCAGGATTTGGAGGAACAGTTCATTCAGTCCGAAAGACGTAACCATCAGTTAAAGACTTCATTAGATGCCAAGGAGCGAGAAATATTTGCTACATCTCAGAAACTGCAGCAGTTTTCCACTGCAACAGCTGGAGCTGAAACATCTGTCAAACAGCTGGAAGAGCATGTACAGAAGTAGGTATTTTTGTAGGTTGCTAATGACATATAGAGGGTTTTTGTTTTTTGTTTTTTAATCTACCCTAAAACTTTTAAACCGTGCAGATTTGTAATTGTGGCACAGCACAAAGAAATCCGAAATTCAAGGATGATTCAAATATTTTATTTTCAAGAGGCAGCCATTGTCCAGCATCATAAATGACATCACAAATAAGAGTGCTACCTGAGGGGGGGGAAAGGATATCCTACTAAATAACACCAATCTATGGGGGCGGGGGGGTTTCTTCTGATATAGCGCTGACATGTAGATGCTGTAGATAGGATGTTGCAGGCTCAATGAGTCCCTGCGCGCAGAGCTAAGAATCGGTTTGGTGCCTGAGGCACAGGGAAATAAAGTGACTTCCTCAAGGTCACAATGAGCTGACACCAGGCTATGAATTCAGCTCCCCCACTTCAAAGTCTGTGTCATTGTTTTCAGAGTGACTGCATTGACTCACTCAGCCACTCCTTCAGCTCAACCAACCCATATTTGGTCTTAGATTGTAATACCATCTGTGCTATAATATGAAAGTAGTCCATTTGCAAAGGTTTATTAAGCTTAACGTTCTGTGTTGCTCATCAAAGACTGTACGAGCCTGCAGTGGACTTAAAGCTATAAGCTATTGGCATTCCAAAAAATGTCCCTCCAATATCAGGGCTGCGGACATATTAGTCTCATTGTTACTTGTAAGAAACAGATTATCATTCAGTCTGCTGTTTTTGGAGTCCAATCAGTTGCATCCACTCTTGTGCCAGGAGGAAGGTGCTTCTGTGACATACCTTGCACTAAAAAGGATCAAATGAGCTGCCTTGGTGCTGTTTTCTCAGGATTCAGTGGCTGCAAAACAAGTTTCCTTTACTGTTAGTCCCCTTTTTCTAACCTAAAATCTACTCCTAAAAAAATGTTTTCTCCTTGTTAAATACTCTCCTTCAAAATGATGATCGGAAGTCTGTGGCAATGCTCTTTTTAGATGAGACACTGTTTTCAGCATTCCTTTTGCTCTTTAATAAGCCTAACAAATTTGTCAGTGTAGTCTCGGTTTATTAAAATGCTGTGTTATTCTCTCGCAGTATCTACAACTATAGCATTGAGATAATGTCTTTTTTTCAGGCTTGAAATTGAAAATGCCAGAATTGAGGCTGCTGCAAAACAACAAGCAGGACGAATTGAAATCCTTCAGAAAGAGCTACAGGAATCCCTTTTAGTAAGTGGTTTCTGTGCTTGATTAATTATTGTTGGAAATCTATTTGAGAGACGTCATTGGTACTGTAGCTTACTTAAAATATAGCTTTTTGTATTGTGTCCTTCAGCAGCGAAGGTAATGGGTTGCACCCTACAATTGTCATATTTCTATGGAAAACCTGTTTTCCTGTACAATGTAAGGCTAAGGCCCCGGTCACGGCGCTCTAATGCGCGCCCGCGCTTTCGGCTGCGCGTTCCGGCGATTCCCCGGTCTGCAGCTCACTGCAGGAGCAGAGACCGGGGGGGGCGTGCCGGAGGAGTGACGGGGGCGCGGCCATGACGTCACCCGGCAGGTTCGCCCTCATTGGCTGAACCGCCGGGGGGCGTGCCTAGCCGCTCGACGCGAGTTCCTGCTCTCAATTCTATTGAGAGCAGGAGTAGCTCTCGCGCGAGCGCTGCGGCCCCCACTCGCAGCGGGCCCGGCGCCGTTGCGGGGAGGGCTCTGGTGAGCGCAGCGTCCGCCACAGCGGACGCTGCAGCATGCAGCGGGGGCAAGGCCTAAGACGCATTACCTTCCTTTACATCAGGGGTGGGCAACTCCAATCCTCAAGGGCCACCAACAGATGAGGTTTTCAGGATATCCCTGCTTCAGCACGAGCTACTGATTGGGCGACCTGTGTTGACGCCGAGAGATCCTGAAACCATGACTTGTCGGTGGCCCTTGGACTGGAATTTCCAACCCCTGCTGTACGCACTGACATTATTTAGTTCGCATTGTGGAACATGCTTCTTTCCCATTAGCCGATCATTCTGCATATTTGTTGTAGCATTAACCGTTTCAGTGGCGGAGGTGCCACGGCACATCTGGCACAGCGTGACCACGGTAGCACTTAACCCGGAAACGGCAGTTGTCCTATTCTATTTCCCTTAACCGCAAAGTGTCCTGCGCGGCATGAGAACACAGGATGCGATCAGAGCTAGAAAAAATAACACTCTTTGGGCATGATGTAGCCACGACGTGATGGGAGTCTGGAGTGCCAGACCCCCGGTCATAGTGACTACGTCTTACGGCACTTAAAAGGTTAAATGGATTTGCTTTGGGGGGGGTGGTTCGGAACCTCACTTCAGACACTTTATCTCACAGTTTGTTTTTGTGTGCCGTTATCTACACACACGCATGCGCGCGCACACACACGCACATTCCACCAGAAGAGTGAAATTAGTTGCCATACCCTTAAATTACAAATAATGTGCAGTTTTGTGATAATCAATTGTAATAAATGATGTTTGAAAATAAGTTATTTATTACTTTATGATGATTTGCTTTTTTTGTTCTACCATTTTTGCGGGGATTCACCTTTTAAATAACTATTTGATTTTTCTGTAATCTACAGAAATCATTAGCTGTGATTTGGAATTAAGTATTAAATACATATCACTTGTGAGCACATTATCATGGCTCAGACAGGTCTGCAACTCTGCTTTTCACCATTATCTCTTGGCATACAATGCTTCCAATGCAGCCAGAGATTCTGGGTAATGACATGCAAATGAGCACACAGTGTCACTTTTTAAATGGAATTAAATATTACAACTTTAAGAGGGCTACCTTGTGGTTTATTGAATCATAGTTCTACATCAATAATTTGCTTAAATCCCTAAACAAAATGTAAATATGTATATCTTTATTTGTATAGCCATCCATGTACGTAGTGCTTCACATCAGTAATATGCACAACAAAATACTATGAGACATAATAGGAATTAGCACTTCATACGTAAAAGTAAACATTAGGAAAAAGAGTCCCTGTTCCAGGACCTTACAATTTAAGTGGTGTGTAGTTGCATATTCTGCATTTGATGGACAATCGTTTATTTTCAATTTTAAGCATTTTCTTTACACATCCTTTCGTAGAACCGTAATCGGCTGGAAGATTTAATAACTACTTTACAATCATCCAAAATTGGTTTGGAGGAGAAACTAAACCAGCAGGTAAAACAAAGAATTTGTCTTTTGTTTATAAAGTGAATTTCTCTGGAGATACCCCCATGTATTTAATAACTGCTTTTTATAATAATAATAAAAAATCTTGTGTACAGAATTAATATATATATATATATATATATATATATATATATATATATTTATATATTTATTTTTATATATATATATATATATATATATATATATATATATATATATATATATATATATATATATATATACATACAATGGTCGACAAATCACCCAAAAATCTACTCGCCGAACAAAAAAAATCTACTCGCCACCTAGCCCCGCCCCAAGACCCGCTTTTAAAAAAATTAAAATAATAAATTCCTAGTAAGAACAACATTCGTTTTTGACATTAGTTTATTTATTGTATTACATTATACTACAATTAGTCCTTGTTACGTGTGTGTGTGTGTGTGTTTTAGGAAAAAAAAGCCAGATGTGAATAACTAGTTTCCTGAACCCCATAACTAGTTCCTGGACACCCCCGCGTCACAATATCTAAAGCAGCAGTCCCTCAATGTCCAGGTACCCTCATTCCCTCAATGTTATACATTGGAGGGGAGGTGTTCCTTACCTGTCTTCTGGTTTAGGGGGGATTCCGATGTCTTCCGTGTGAAGCTTGAGAGTTAGATCTGGAAGAAAGCAGTATAGGTTATTTCTGTGTAGGTATAGGGCAGTTAAGATATAGGGTAAATAAGAGATCCAGAGTGTGTGTGTTTGAGAGAGAGAGACAGGGAGAGAGAGACACACAGAGAGAGAGACACAGAGAGAGAGAGTGGGTGAGAGAGAGACAGAGAGAGAACACACACAGAGCGAGAATGAGAGACAAAGACGGAGAGGGCGACACAGGGAGAGGGAGAGAGAGTGACACACTCACACACAGACACAGACTCAGTCAGTCAGTCACACACACAGTTACTGTCTCACACTGTAACACACACACTCACCCACTGTATGGCAGTGGGCCCTCCACACGGCAGTGGGCCCTCCGCACGGCACAAGGGCCTCTGCAAGGCAGGGGGAGGGCGCCCCCCCCTCCAGAGGCGGACGCCGCCGCACCACCCCTCACCCCCCGAAGCGGATGCCATCGCAGGACCCACTCCCTCCAAGCGGACGCCGCCGCAGCGCACACCCCCCCCCCTCAAGTAGCCGCCTCACCCCCTTCAGAGGCGGACACACCGCTGCCTACCTACTGCCCCGGGCATCAAGCGGGGACTCCCCTCAGCCTACCTCCCGCCCTGGGCAGCAAGCTGGGATTGTGGGCAGAGGGGGAGGAGATCGGGAGGCAGGAGGGGGAGGAGATTAGTGGCAGGGGGGGAGGAGATCAGGGGGAAGGGGCTAACCCAGAACTGCCTGCCGGCCCTCTTCCCTGCGTCAACCCAATCAGGGAGGGGGATTATTTATTTATATTTTTTTTTTAAATTGGCACGAGCAGGGGAATTCATAGAGCCGCAGCACGGCTCGCCAGCAGCCTAAATCCACTCGCCACGGGCGTGTGGATATGCCTATTTGTTGAACACTGTATATATATATATGTGTATATATATATGTGTATATATATATATATATATATATATATATATATATATATATATATGCGTGTGTATATATGTATATATATATATATATAACACACAAAAAAGAACTAAGACAATCCCCTAAATAGCACTCTAAAATATACCACAAAAATACTCAAATTAAACTGATGTGAAAAGAACTGGATGCTCCGTCAGTACAGAGAATGAACAAGATTTTATTATTAGAACAGCAATGAACACCAACTTAAAAACATAAACACACAAATGGCAGCTCCAAAAAATGGCAGGCTATGACTCACTAGAAAATATAATAAATGCTAACTGATAATCAAATAACTAAGATGTGTCCAAATAATAATAGTATTACACAGATCTAAGCTAATGGATACAAAGAAAAACCCTTAAAGTAACAAAACCTTGCTACACAGTAGTAACTGTAGCTGCAGGCATAAGAAAAAATATGGCATTTAATAAACCTATACACAAAAAAATGTCTAGGACAAAAAATATAACTTATACCAAGGGAAAAGCACAGGGGAGAAATAAAAGAATGTTAACAAGACTCATACCCTGGCCAGCAAATACAAAAAATGTAATGAATAAATACACAGCATGAGTATATATAGTCTCTATGGTCCTGGCACAAAGGCAGACAAAATGCAGTAGTATATGAAAAAATACTGAGTGCCAATGTGCTTAGGTTGAACAAACACACATGTGCATGGATACCACGAGGGAGCCTGACTCCTAACAGGAGAGAAAGAGATACTCAGCTGTCGTGTCGTGACAGATGGGGTCAGTTCCTGGTAGTTCCAGCTTCACTGCGTGCTGATGTTGAAAGAAATGAAAGTCCACAGAGACCGCATCATGCGGTGAGAGTCACGCCAAAAAATAATGAGGGGGAGCTGCCAGAAGGAAACCACTCTACGCGTTTCGCCCGTGGGTGGGCTTCTTCCCGGAGTGATACAGACAAGGCGATGTGAGCTAGTCTTTAAAGGGTTTCCCTTAATTGTCTGTACTGCCTTCCAATCCTTGCAGCCAATCACAGACGCGTTACTTAATGGATTGCGTCACACGCCCCGGTGCCTGCGGTAAAATAATTGCTGCTGATACACCGGAGAGGGGGAATCCCAGCCGGTGTAATTACTCCGGATTCCCACACAAGCGCACATGTGCTGCATCAATGACATCTTGCTGTTAATGCCATGAGTGACGTCATCGGGCCGTGATAAACTTAAAGAGGCAGCATACCAGATTTGGCAATCTATGTATAGGAAGGCAGCAAAAGAGGGACACAGATATTAAACATATGAGATATAAACAGCATACAGAGGTTCCTACACATTAGGTATCAAAGGAGAGCAGACAGAGGAAACTGCACTAGTAGTTAGAGTAAGCAAATATTAAATAATAATCTAAAGATTAAAAAGATAAATAGTAAAACAGAATAGAGAGACCATGAAGTCCAAAAGAAGACAGGAGAGAAGATAAAGTGACTCAAGACCTATAAAGAACAGAAGATTTTAATAGTCACTAATTATCTGCAGAACATATTATATAGCAGTATAAGAAGTGTATAGAGAAGGTGGGCAGTGAAAAATTATAAAAACATAGCAAAACCAAGGGAATCATTCATTCCCCTGGGTTGCATAGTGTTTAAAAGGACAATCCAATAGCATTCCTTTTTAAGGAGGGCTTTCTCCAAATCCCCACCTCTGATGCCCAAAGATACTTTGTCAAAGGCAAATGCAGAAATACATGTACTGTCTGAGGCATGGCACTGTAAAAAGTGTCTTGCCACAGAGGTAATCTTTTTAAAATTATCCAAGTCCCGCTGAGCTGATCTGATGTTTCTAGAGTGCTCTAAGATCCTGAACCGAAGTTTGCGGGTAGTCATTCCTATGTATTTAAATTTGCAGGGACATGTTAACTGTAAATCTAAGGGGGTTGTCTACTGTTTAAGGATATAGCCAATATCATAGGTTTTAGTTTGATCACTGTTTGAGAATTTGTCTGTCGGTAGCATGAATTTGCATGCCGAACAATTATTACATTTTGAAAAGCCCTTTGTCCTTACAGTGAGAAATGTCTCACTAGTATGAAGAATATTGTGACTGTATACAAGACGGTCTTTTAGATTGGGTGACCGTCGACACGTTAGATTCACCCTGTCGCCCAATGCATCTTTGAGTTCTCCATCTGTGCATAGGATCGGCCAATGTTTCTGGAGAATAGATTTCAAATCTCCCCATCTATCATTGTAGGTTCCAATGAAACGAGTTTTGATGTCATCAGTCTTCTTCTGTGGTTGTAATAGTGTTGCACGTTTTTTTTGTCACAGTATTTTTGTACCCCTGATTAATACATCTTTTGCTATAACCTCTAGATACAAATCTATTACACATCTCAACTGCCCTAGACTCAAAGCATTCCTCAGTAGAGCAACTACGCTTTAACCTCAGAAATTCACTACGAGGAATGCCCTGAATCTGGTGTTGCTGGTGGAAGCTTGAGGCATGGAGAATCGAGATAGTAGAGGTAGACTTCCTAAAGATGTCAGTCCCTACATTGCCATCAACATCAATAAAAATCTTGAGATCCAAGAAGTCAATTGATGTGGTACTGGACTTATACGTAAGTCTAATATTAAGGTTGTTGCAGTTGAGTACATCGACGAAACTCCTAAGCTCAGCGGCAGTGCCCTGCCAGAGAATAAGAATATCGTCGATGTATCTCAACCACAACAAGACATGGGAGGTCAAATGAAGATTCTCGTCACAAAACACCACCTCACTCTCCCACCAACCCAAAAATAAATTTGCGTATGATGGGGCACACGTGGCCCCCATCGCTGTCCCTCTAATCTGTAAGTAAAATCTGCTCTTGAAAACAAAAAAATTATGATACAAAATAAAGGACAGAAGTTGTAAGAGAAGATCTGTAAGGTTGGAGCTGAACTGCGACCTTTTTAGAAAAAATCCTGTAGCAAATAGACCATCTTTGTGGCCTATAGATGTATATAGTGACTCCACATCACATGTGGCAAGAATTGTATTTTCATCTACCGTGATACCATCCAATCTGGACAAAACATCCATGGTGTCACGGAGATATGATGGTAACGATTCAACCGCTGGACGTAAAAAGGGGTCCAGAATATATATATATTCCAAATGATTCTCAAACTCCTTGATGAACAGCTTATTTTGAGGTCATGTGTTTCTTATTTTTTTTTTTTATTATTTAACCTGATCGAAAGTCAGTCGTTTTACCTGTTTTGTTGCCCCCTTATTTAGGTGCATAAGCAATCGGCATTGTCTCAAAGTGCACACGACTCGCATAATCTATGGGAGGAAGAGCTGAAGTCAAGATCTCGATTAGGAGTGCGTCTAGCTGAGCTTGACAGAGAAAAGGCTGACTTGAGTGACCAGGTAAACCACATCACACTGAATTACATAACTAATCTTTCATTTTCGGTAATTTGCTAGTCTAAGTTTGTATATGTAAAATAATTGTACCCCATACAGCTGGTCTCTGTGGGGAAGGTATTATATTATGCAAACCAAAGTGACTGTGCAAGTATGCTCTGAAGTACCAGCTTTTATGACACTGTATATATGGAACTGATTTTACAAAGCATCATTTTCAGTATTCACATTTCTGTATGTTCACACGTGTTGATGCATTTTACAGTTCTACTGTACGCACACGCACATACACATACACATGCACGCATGTGCACAAACATGAATATGCGCATACGCATACAGGCACATATATGCATGTATACATGCATACGTCCACATACGCATATACATTCATGCATATACACACATACATTCATGCATATACAAATATACTTTCATGCATATACACAGTGGCGGGATTCAAAAATTTTAGCAACAGGTTCTCTCTCACCAGGGGGGAGGGGGAAGGGAGATGGGGGGTGGGGGTAGAGAGAGAGAGCCGGAGGGGGTGTGAGTGAGAGACAGACGGGGGAGATGTTTTGTGTTTATGTTGTATATTTATATTTATGTTTTTTTTAAATGTTTTATTCAGTTGAACAGGACTGCATGTGGGGGGTGGGGTGGAAGAGAGAGACCCGAGCCCCCCTTAGATTTCTCCCAGCCCCCTCACATCTCTCCCAGACCCCTTACATCTCTCCCAGCCCCCTCACATCTCTCCCAGCCCCCTCACATCTCTCCTAGCCCCCCTCACATCTCTCCTAGCCCCCCTCACATCACTCCCAGCCCCCCTCACATCACTCCCAGCCCCCCTCACATCACTCCCAGCCCCCTCGCATCACTCCCAGCCCCCCTCGCATCACTCCCAGCCCCCCTCGCATCACTCCCAGCCCCCCTCACATCTCTTCCAGCCCCCCTCACATCTCTTCCAGCCCCCCTCACATCTCTTCCAGCCCCCCTCACATCTCTTCCAGCCCCCCTCACATCTCTTCCAGCCCCCCTCACATCTCTTCCAGCCCCCCTCACATCTCTTCCAGCCCCCCTCACATCTCTTCCAGCCCCCCTCACATCACTCCCAGCCCCCCTCACATCACTCCCAGCCCCCCTCACATCACTCCCAGCCCCCCTCACATCACTCCCAGCCCCCCTCACATCACTCCCAGCCCCCCTCACATCACTCCCAGCCCCCCTCACATCACTCCCAGCCCCCCTCACATCACTCCCAGCCCCCCTCACATCACTCCCAGCCCCCCTCACATCACTCCCAGCCCCCCTCACATCTCACCCAGCCCCCCTTACATCTCACCCAGCCCCTCTCACATCTCACCCAGACCCCCCCCCACATCTCTCCCAGACCCCCCTCACATCTCTCCCTGACCCTCCTCACATCTCTCCCAGTCCTCCTCCATGCCTACCTTGGTGGAAACAGGCACGGGGAGGTCTGACCCGGCTGAAAGAATTAGCCGGTAGTAGAATCTCGTCAGAGCAGGAGCAGCACGGGGAGATGAGTGCTCTATAGCAACAGACAGGAAGTTCCGGGTCAGACAGCTAGATGGCGCACCTCCCCTGCAGACCTGCTCTGACTCTCACTCAAGTGATTGTTACCGGCAAATACTTTCAGCCCGGTGCTGCACACCATCTCCCGCGCCGCCTACCATCTTCCACCGCAGCATAACATCTCCCTCTGCGCCTGTTAAGCACCAGTTCGGCGAACATCAGAAATCCTAGAAACAGGTTCGCACAAACCGGTGCGAACCGGCTGAATCCCACCACTGCATATACACATATACATTCATGCATATACAACTATACATTCATGCATATACACATATACATTCATATATATATACATTCATGGATACCAGAAGAGACAAAGAACCCCACTGCGAGAGCACTCAAATCAAAGTTCTCAAGAAAAACTAAATAGACACACCTGAATGGACCTAATGACTAAGAGTGGGAGGTGTGCTAGGGTAATGAAGTGAACATAAAATACAATTTATTAGAGAGACTTACTCTCGGAGTAAAATAAGACACATAGAGCCCCAAATGATGAAAGGGCTAGGCATGACAAAATAAACGAATTAAAATGGGACAGAGGGTAGGTAGGATGGCTGATGTATAGTGCCTACCTTACCCTGGAGAGCTAATGGTCATAAGTAAGGATACACCATAGGAACGATAAGCATTGGACTACCTCAATGGGAGGCCCCATAGATGGTCAGAAGGGATAGATAGTATGAGCGTGAGAGATAAGTATAATCTCGATACTCTAATGTTCTCACTACCCCCACTGCCTTAATTGAATGGCTATTGGTTGGAGTCAAAGGACCTCATAAGGCTATCTGGATGTAAGCTAGTAAATCCTGTAGTGTTTAGGGGTGTATACTGTGTCTGCAGTGTAGGTCTGGATAATGGGGTGGTCTGATGAAATAGATCACCGAATGTCCTATTGTGACCTGCCTAGACAACAGTTCAAAAATGCGCTCAGTAGAGCGAATTGACGGACGCTTGGTTAAGTACACATACGCACACATACGCACGCACACACATACGCACGCACGCACACACACATACAAACGCACGCACACATACAAACGCACGCACGCACACATACAAATGCACACATACAAACGCACGCACACATACAAACGCACGCACGCACACATACAAACGCACGCACACATACAAACGCACGCACACATACAAACGCACGCACGCATACATAGAAACGCACACATGCAAATGCTCAAACGCGCACACGCACAAACATGCACACGCACAAACATGCACACGCACACATGCACAAACGCGCACATGCACACGCACAAACGAACACATGCACACGCACAAACATGCAGAAACACACACATGCACACGCACAAACATGCAGAAACGCACACATGCACACACATGCACACGCACAAACATGCACACATGCACACACGCACACGCACAAACGCACACATACATCACACCAAAAAAATATCCAAGCAGTAATACACATGGATAGACTTTCCTTGGGGGTGGTTCAGGCCTCTGGTGCTGTGCTGGTGTGTGCACGGATGCTGAAGCTGGGCTTGATTTCCAAGTGGGGCAAGTTTCCGGTGCACACCGGCAAGGGAGAGACAGAGGGAGAACTGGGGCCTGGCAGCAATGAGGCTTGGCGGCAATGAGGCTTGGCAGCTTGACTAGGCTACCGGGCTTTGGACAGTTGTCCCAGCTCCTCCCCCCCCCCCCCTTGTTGGCGGCCCTGGTTACATCTAATCGAAAAGTTATGGGACGTGGTCAAGAGTGTATGCACAGGTCGGGTGTGGAGTATTATTTTATTATAACCTACGATTTTTTAAACACTTGTTAATAAAAGATCGCACTTAAACTGGGTTATCTTTTTAAGGTTGAAACTGAAAGAAAAAAGGTGAAAAAATTGGTAGAACTCAAGAGATCTATGGAGGCACGATTCGACCAGGAAATGAAGAGAAACAATGAATTACAACGAGAAATTACTGGGTATAATACTTGTACAATATATTCAATTGTATGATCCAGGGAGTATATTATCGGAATTGAAAAAAGTACCCTATTTTATTAAAGATGCAGTCTTAAAGAGCAATTTATATCGGGTTTGCCAGAAGCTTAAACCACGCAACTGTGTGACCTTCTCTACTATTTTAACGTCTGTTTAGTATTTTAAGATCTGGTTTAATAGTTATTCAAATTTAGGATTAAAAGCGTAATTACAGATCTAGCAGGTTTCTGCACATAATGCATTGCTGTAGACCAGGCCTGCACAACATACATCTCTGTGCGACTTTAAAAAAAAAATGGCGGCGATTCCCCGCGGTCCCGGGGGTGATGTGAGGTGCATTGAGGTGAGGTGCAGGGGAGGTGAGGTGCAGGAAGGGTGATGTGAGGTGCAGGGGGGGGGGGGTGATGTGAGGTGCAGGGGGGGGGGTGATGTGAGGTGCAGGGGGGGTGATGTGAGGTGCAGGGGGGGTGATTGGAGGTGCAGGGGGGGGTGATTGGAGGTGCAGGGGGGGGGTGATTGGAGGTGCAGGGGGGGGGTGATTGGAGGTGCGGGGGGGTGATTGGAGGTGCAGGGGGGGTGATTGGAGGTGCGGGGGGTGATTGGAGGTGAAGGGGGGTCACTGGAGGTGAGGGGGGGGGTCATTGGAGGTGCAGGGGGGGGTCATTGGAGGTGCAGGGGGGGTCATTGGGGGTCATTGGAGGTGCAGGGGGGTGATTGGAGGTGCAGGGGCGAGAGTGATGTGAGATGCAGGGGGGAGAGTGATGTGAGGTGCAGGGGGGGACAGTGATGTGAGGTGCAGGGGGGGAGAGTGATGTGAGGTGCAGGGGGGGAGAGTGATGTGAGGTGCAGGGGGGGAGAGTGATGTGAGGTGCAGGGGGGGAGAGTGATGTGAGGTGCAGGGGGGGAGAGTGATGTGAGGTGCAGGGGGGGAGAGTGGTGTGAGGTGCAGGGGGGGAGAGTGATGTGAGGTGCAGGGGGGGAGAGTGATGTGAGGTGCAGGGGGGGAGAGTGATGTGAGGTGCAGGGGGGGAGAGTGATGTGAGGTGCAGGGGGGGAGAGTGATGTGAGGTAAGGGGGGGAGAGTGATGTGAGGTGCAGGGGGGAGAGTGATGTGAGGTGCAGGGGGGGAGAGTGATGTGAGGTGCAGGGGGGGAGAGTGATGTGAGGTGCAGGGGGGGGAGAGTGATGTGAGGTGCAGGGGGGGAGAGTGATGTGAGGTGCAGGGGGGGAGAAGGATGTGAGGTGCAGGGGGGGAGAAGGATGTGAGGTGCAGGGGGGGTGGGATGTGTGTGTTGTGCAGGGGGGGTGGGATGTGTGTGTTGTGCAGGGGGGTATTGTGTGTTTGATGTGGATAGGGAGGTGTGTGTGTGTGTGTGTGTGTGTGTGTGTGTGTGTGTGTGTGTGTGTGTGTGTGTGTGTGTGTGTGTGTGTGATAGGGGTTTGAGAGATAGATGGGGAGTATCGCAAAGGTTGATTAGTGAGGGGTTCTGGGGGAGATATGATGATGAGAGGTGCTGGAAGAGAGATGATGATGATGATGATTTTGATTTTTACCCGTGCGACCTAAAAAAAATTCCTTGGAGCAGTTCGGCCCTTCTCGCTTTACGAGTTGTGCAGGCCTGCTGTAGACACTTGTTTAAAAGCGTTATCATGTAATTTGCGATGGGTTTTTGTGCGATTTTGCAATGCAAGCAAATCGAGCAGTAAGGCACCAAATTGTGAGAACAGGTGCACCGACGTCTCCTACATCTATACAAAAAGCGGTGTGATCAAATTGCATTCATTAAGAGCTAAATACGGGCTTTTACCTGTGACCATGTATAATTCTACATTCTTACCTAAACTGGCAATCGTTTAGTGCTCCTGTCATAAATCTGTCAAATTCACGACTGAAGCAGCCAATTGTTAGGCTACGCTTATAGTACTTGTGACTGCGACGTCGCACAGCGCCGTAGCAAGTACATGCAGTCCGTCGCGGCCGCGACGGAGTCAACCATTGAGGGCGAACCGCTCACGGCCACGCCTCCACCACGCCGCCCGGTCGTCCTCTGATCTCCTGCACCAGGTCGCGTCGTAGCCCTTGGTATAAGCGTAGCATTAGGCTGCCTTGCGGCCAATCGGGAGCTTCTCCGTGCCTCTGCCTCCCCTTTTATGACGTCAGACAGCGATGTCGTCTAAACTTCAAATACAACTCATCGCAATGGCGACGGCGATGGGTGACGTCATCGGTCGCATCGCCGTCGCCGGCTGTATAAGGGCAGCCTTAAGCACACAGTCGGTGTAACTCAGTAATATAAGCATGCAGTGTAGCTGCTAAGGTAACATTATCTATTGTTATAGTTTACAGCACAAACTGCTGGGAACATTTGCAACAAATTATTAAACTGCTTGGGTGCTGGGTTGAAACCTATAGAAATCAAAGAATGCTTTAAAACTCATTAAAAATGGCATTGAGTTGAATTTTTTTTTTTTAAATCACTATCTAATACTTCAAAATGTATTATATTTTTTACAATATAAGATTTCACATTTTGCTGCTTTAAGAAATCAAAACAAAAGATTCAGCATAATAGATACATTACCACTTTACAACCCCCACCCTGAATACTCCACACGCTGCATTACAAAGTACAGCAGCACTAAAGATGAACTGACTACAATATTGTGGGTCTTTATTCTCCATGAAAAACGTTGTAAACTGCTGACCCTGCCTGTTGCCCTCAATTTCTTCAGATATCCTCAACACAAAGATACCCATAGTGCTCTCATGAACTATTCTGTTGATTTTTATTTCATTTTTAACAATACCTGTGGGTTTCATTTTACATCAGTATTCTACAAGATAGGGCAATTCTGTGAGGCTTTATACAGAAATGTGTGATAAAGGAAATGCAAAGACCGTCTGTAGAATAACAATATATTTTGACTAGACTTCTACTTTAACTGCATGGCGTTGGATTCCTAAATTACCAATTTTTTTCCTTCTTTTCGCTCTTGTCAAGCTTCATCTAGAAGTAACCCCTACTTTTTTCTCCCTATGTAGGCTAAAGAAGCTTTTGAAAACTGCTAAAAAGAAACTGAAAGAGTGTGATGGTGGTGAGCTCCAACAGAGTAGTTTTCAAGAAGGTTCGAAAAACAAGCACCTGGAAACAGAAAGCAAAGCTATAAGATTAAAAGAAAAGGTCTCTCTTTTGGATATTTCTTTGTAGCAGTATATTTCATCTCTGTAGTTTTACCATCATGAAGGAAAACAAAGCTACAGATGCAGCCACCAGTATTAGATCTCTTGCCTGGGAAATTCTGGGGCAGTCTCACAGTAAATGCTTCAACTTTGCCTCAACATTTATATGAGATTCTTAATGGCCCATCGGATTAACACACAAGGGGTCCCTGCAGTCCCATTCGGTTTAATGGGACTGCAGGGACCCCTGCTGTGTTAATCCTATGGGCCATTAAGAATCTCACAGAAATGTTGAGGCATTTACGGTGGGTGAGACTGCCCCAGAATCTCCCAGAATTTCCCAGGTACAAGTGTTCTAATACTGTCTCATCATCTGTAATTTAAGTACACCTAATGATGGGGCATTTCTAAAGGGAAACGGACGATATTAAACTGATAATGCAGCTAGAAAGGTGTTCCAAGCAGATAATGTGTAAATTAAAGTGAAATAAAATATTCAACTAGAACCTCTTCTAAAAATTAAATAATGTCCGTCTGTAAACGTAGTCACCTGTCATTGGTAGTGCTAATACGATGTTTGTGAACTTGTATATGCCCGTTGACCACTGTATTTGAGTTAGGATCATGTGAAAGCCTTAATTGTTTTTACTTTAAGAATTGATTGTTGAAAATTTTAGGATGAAACATGGATCTGGGCATGGTTTTTTTTTTTGTCTTGGGCTCAGGTTACGCAGATGTTAAAATTATGTTTTATGATGTTTGGGCGATGGGCAATCAAAGCTTTCTTAGCAGGTTACCGCGAACAACATCTGTAATTACTGTTGTGTGGAGACTTAGATTAAAGATGAAGGTCCATATTTACTAGGCGATGCTATTCCGCAAGACATCCTTCTATTGACAGCAGAAGACCCTGTATGGCCCATTCACTTAAATGGTCCTTAAGGTGTTGTATGCAGCAGCAGCACCACTTAGTAAATATGGGACAAAGTCTCTTTAGGACAAATGTAGTTATATTGATACGTTTAATAGGTTAACGCAATAGGATTATGATTAATTGACAGTACTTTTTTTTTTTTTTAATCACTTTCAAAATAATTTTTTTAATTTCTTACGTTCATATTTATAAGCTTAGGGAAAGGAGTTTAAGGTGGGTTTTTACCTTTTATCGCTGCCTCGCCTCCCCTTTGTCGTGTCCCATGTCTTTTGTCATGCATAAATCTAATTATCCTATTAACATGGAGTAAGCTAGATTTCTGTTACTCAAACATTCCATAGAGTAATCATGTTGTCATCTTTATATCAGATATGCTGTAATTTGAAGGGGGAAAAAATCCATAACTTTAACTTCTATCATTTAAATCCTGCATTACACAGATTGAAGAACTTTCCCTACATTCGGAAAGAGAATCGGCGAAGTATACGCAGTTAGAATCTACAAATCGAGATCTGCAGGAACAGTTGTCTTCTATGAAGATTTTGCACAAGAATCACGAGCGACTAGAAAGGATCAATAGACAGTTGGGGGATGAAGTAGGGGACCTGAAGAAGCATGTAGAGTCAAACAAGGTGGATCAAAGTCTCATGGAGCAATACAAAAGAGAAATAGAAGAGCGAGGCAGACAAGAATTGAGGCAGAAGCTAGAAGAAGTTAATCTATTCCTGCAGGTGACTATCTCCTACTTGTCCATTTTGCAATATTCATTTTCAAGAACTGAATTAGAGGTCCTAATTTATATTGGAAAGTAATTTAATATATATATATATATATTGGTGTAATGTCCTTTAATTTTAGGTTCATGATGGCAGAATGTAGATTTGGATACTGTAAAACTAAGCTTTACAGTGCAAAATAAAAAAAGCAAATAACACTATGTTTTTACCTATAAAAGAAACTATTTGGAATAGCCAAAGAACACGTAAAGAAATTTTAGATTATTAAAGAGCCGTCCCACTTAGGACGAGAACTTTATGGCTTAGGTTGGGCTTCAAAGAATGTCATAATACTGAGCCAGGGAGTCAACTAGTCCAAAACTACAATGCTAATAATTATACGTTGTAGGTGATTATTTCTAGTAGAAAATACCTGTATATATACAAATGTTAGTATATAAAGAACTTTAAGGTGGGGGGTAGAGGTGCAACAAATGTGAAACCCAAAATGGGTTTCAAATGTTAAACCCAAAATATGTATCTTTTAATTCTACTTGTATCCTCTATTTTAAGTGGAGTATTATAGCATCTAGATATGTCCGTATATTGGTGGTGATTAGTATGGAGTAGATGCTTCTCAATATCTTAAATGGTTGATTGATAGAATATCTGGCAACACGCATAAAACTTACCATAGATAATTATGAAATATTATGAAAAGAAATTATGGTAAATTATTAAATTGGTTTAAAAAAAAAAATGTTAACTGTTACTCTGTTATTCGTACTTCGTAAAAGACCGGAAAATGGAAATGCATTTTACTCAATAGGGTAAAATGAGCACCCGCTGTCTTGAAAGTAGTATGGAGATGTTTGTAAAAGGTGGTTTGTCAATATATAGGTATTCCGCTGGTCCTTCCAGCAGTTACCATAAGTGTAACTCCACAGGGAGTGGGGTCTGCTGCTGCTGCTGCTACTTACAAAGGTGTCTGAACACCAGTAATTCAAGTAGAAATCTGTAAAGAGTTGAAAGTTTTTATTAAAGAGCAGTGGTATTCAACTCCCATTTGTGAGGCAGTAACAAGCCTCAACAGTATATGCTGGTGCTCTTTTCCCTCAGCTCAACATCCCGATTCCATCCTTCCAGACACCATAGGGGGTCCGTGCCTCTCGGCGTCCCGGGTGGCCGTACCACTTCCTGTATTGAAGGTGTGATGCTTTAAAAGGGTGGAAGATGCTATAGCACAGCAAAAGGGCTCCATATTTTTCGTTCCTCTTTTCCTCTGTTCTTACGCGTTTCACAGGAACATATCCCTGCTTCCTCAGGGAATTGAAGAATCATGAAAATACTCAGTGGGTACTATATATTGTTCCAATTAACTGCTCATAATATTACAATGTTACAAGTTAAATAATTAGAGCAGTTAATTGAAACAAATAGATATAGTACCCACGAAGTATCTGCACAATACTTCCGTAGGAAAGGAGGAATGAAAAAATCACCTTCTGGTGCTTTCATCTTTCACGCCCTTCCCCCTCCTTGCAAAATGTGACACCCTCAACGAGTGGTCCGACCGCCCGGGACCAGTGCTGTCTTAACAGCATTATAGGCCCCCTGGGCAAAGCAGTGCACTGGGCCCTGCAAAATTTCTCTCGCGAATGCAGACATGCCAACTCTCCACTACAAGTTCTCCTTCTACCGAGTTAGCGGGAGGTTTGAATGTTGAGGCGGGTGATCGGAAAATTAGTGTTAAATTCTGGTATGTGCATAGATTAGCATGGGGCCCCTCTGCTCGTGGGGCCCCCGGGCAACTGCCCAGCGTGCTCATGCATTAAGACGGCACTTCCCGGGACACAGTTGTACGAACCCCCATGGTGTCTGGAAGGATAGAATCGGGACGTTCACCGGAGGGAAAGAAGCACCAGCATATACTTTTGAGGTGCGTTATTGCCTCACAAATATTTTAACACCACTGCTATTTAGTAATTGTTAATAAAATCTTTAATGCACTGTAGGAGGCTGATGTGCAGCTTAACGGATTTTAATAGGTTGGGCGTAGGTGACTGGCACATTTTTTATATAAAAAAAAATTGTGTGTGTGTATATGTATATGTATATGTGTGAGTATATGTGTATATATATATATATATATATATATATATATATATATAGACCATACGATACTGGTTGCAACACGACATCAAGGGACAGCACGCAGGTAAGTAAATCAAAAATGTTCTATATTTGATAGAAGACACAAAAACCGACGTTTCGGTCCCCCAGTGGGACCTTTCTCAAGCACCAAAACTTATTTACTTGCATATGGTGTGCCGGCTGTGCATTGGATTATATATATATATATATATATATATATATATATATATATATATATATATATATATATATATATATATATATATATATATATATATATATATATATATATATATTGTGTGCTACCTCGCTCAAGCCCCTAAAGAGAGATCGCGTGCTGCCAGGGAAAGGGTAGAATAAATCTAGTGAAGTGTACTGTACAGGAGTACACCAAAGGGTCCCAAATGACGGCGCACCGCAGACCAGAGTTTAATTGTATCTTGGTCTAAATGTACGACTAAAAACAAACGATTAAAATAAAGTTTATTCATGTACACACACCCAAGCGCGATGCCGTCACCAACCCTACGCGTTTCGTCACACAAAGGCGAAGTCGCGCTTGGGTGTGTGTACATGGAGTCCTGGGCGTCCCTGCGATCCAGCTAGCTGCATTTCCAAGTGCTGGCAACTATCCTATGCAGGAGCAGAGGACGTGGAGGCACTGATAGACTCACTGTTTTGGCGCCAACGCGTGACAGGAGCTGGTGGTAGCTACAAGCTGTGCAGATGTACCCTGCCTACCTGGGACCCCCCCCCAACCCTTGCAGATGACTACACACAGATTTCTCTCCCACGTATGGTTGCTTTTTTTAATCCTGTAAGTGCATTTCCTTTGGGCTGCAGTTTTTTAAAGAACTGTACTCTATTGTTTAAACGTGTGTGTGCGCATTTTTTTTTTCTTTTAATGTTTATATGGGGTATGAATGTTTCCATAGTAAAGATGAGCTGTGGCACACCAGTCTTCAATGGATCAGTTCTTTATTGTCAGCGTTTCGTCGTCTGTATTACAACTTGATCAGGACAACAGCTATTCCTGATGAAGTTGTAATATTGACAACTAAATGTTGATACCATAAAGAAATTGTATATTGGAGACTGGTGTGTGCCACAGCTTATCTTCCCTTCGGAATTCCGACAGCAGCAGTCCTGTTCCTGTCGAGCACCCAGCAAGGAAACGCATCTGTCTTGATTGGCAACACAACGCAGTGAAGTTTGTAAGTCTGTTCTTAATTGTATATATAAAGATTGTAAAAGTACTCTAAAAGATTTAATTGCTATGAAAACATTGTCCCTTTTTTTCCCTCTCTTTCCAAAAGTGGCACTGGCCCTTTCTTATAGGGACTAGGTTTAATTATTGTTTTGTTTTTCAGACACAGGCTGCTTCACAAGAGACACTAGAACAAATAAGAGCTACAAATGATGCTTCAGCAAGAAATCAGCTAGAGCACAGAATTCAAGATCTGGAATCTGAACTTGGGATAATTAAAAACACACAGCAAGACAGCATGTGTCAGAAAGAGACCACTCAAACAGAGCTGGGGAGATTCAAGGATTTGTACATGGAAGAATTAAAGTTGAGAAAGTCTCTGGCAGCCAAACTGGATAGGTTAGTAAATCTAATTCATTATTGTTCATGCCTTCTCCTTTGTTCGTATGTCTGAATAGAATGTAACCTGCTTCAGTTAGTCTAGCAGCACTTAATTTAGAAATAAAGTAAAAAGAATAAAGATAGCCACTAAATACTTAAACTTTATTTACTTCAAGCTATTTGTTTGTCTCCCTTCTGAAACATATAATTTGCAATGCACTTTAATAGTGTCACTAACCTGTTTACTTGATTATCTTTTGGGGGGTTATTGCAGTTGCGTTTGTCCAGACAAATTTGATTTACGTACATTTGTCATGGGTCTGGAACACAAAGTTTACTGACATGACATTTAAATATCTTCACAGATCACATGAACGGCTTGCAGAAGCCAATGCCAAGTTGCTTAATGAGCGGCAAAGAAGCAAATCATTGATTGCAAGCAGTATTGTAAATGGAAGCCTGTCAGCCAGTCCTGTTCTAGATGCTAGTCAGCTTGGAATTATTGGTAGTAACTTAGAACTGAACAGAAGTTTTGGACTTGGAGGAAGTTTTCTGAACTCTGTTGGAAATGGAATATCCCCAAACAGAGTAGAGTCCTACCTTGCAAAGGTCTGCAGCATTTATTCTTATTTTTACCGGACCATGCCATTAGAGTTTTTTTTTTTGTCCACATATATACTTTTATATGTTTATTTATAACATTTCCATATATTCAATACATTTCATGCACTGCATCTCTTATAAGAAGTATAAATGCATAATTTCATAAAGATAATGATTTTCTAGTGAAAGCAAGTACAGTAATAACAATAATGCATGATAGCTAGATAGATAATGGTACACTTGCATATTGCTATAGCGAAGTATCAATATTTATTAATAACGTATGACGTATTTGTATACATGGGTGACTGATGTAAGGCAATTGACTTATCATTTTCATGGTGTCATTCATCTTCTAATTCATGCCAGTATAAATAATACAACATAAAAAGGGCACAAACTATCATATGTAACAAGTCCAGGTGTACCTCCACCTCTCTACTAATGAATTTAAACTAAAACATTCAAAGCATTTCTGAGTGAATGTCTGTGCATTACAGTATATAATATCCAAACCTTACTACACATCATATTTGTCGTCAAGCTCTCTGTCACGGTATTTATTTCTGTTTAGAGACCATGCTTCATTGTGACATATATTCCATTTTTATTGGTATGAATGACTACGAATTGCCCAGGTGGTGAATTTTGTAATACCTTCATTGTAACGTCACATTGGTCACTTCTTCTTATTTGCGGACACTTTGTGTCTACAATTATGTATGAGCCCTCTGTGTGCTTGTAGTTTGGCTTTTCCATGATTGAATGCTTTTACTTTCCTGGTAAATAGGCCCACCAAAACTAGCCTAATTCTTCTCCGCACATTTATCAGAATTAACACCATTCTGATTTAGGCATGGAAAGCAAGTGAAAAGCTTATCTTTATTACATTGGAAACCATTATTTTATCCAACTGATT